>NW_007113364.1:519459-592811 GCF_000164805.1 Carlito syrichta | reverse complement strand
ATTTATAGTCTGTATTGGTTGAATCTGTGGATGGGGAACCCCCAGATGCAAGGGCTGGCACAACAATAATTTAAGGATGCATTCTACTTCTATAATTTACAAAGTGCTTCATCTATATCTCTCTCTTTCTCTCTTTTTTTTTTTTATTGAGATCTCTCTCTGTCGCCTAGGCCGGAGTGTAGCAACACCATCGCAGCTCACTGCAGCCTTGAGCTCCTGGGCTCAGGCAATCCTTCCGCCTTGGCCTCCCAAGTAGCTGAGACTACAGGCATGTGCCACCATGCCCAGATAATTTTTTTGTAGGGACAGGGTCTCACTGTGTTGCCTGGGCTGGTCTCAAGCTCCCAGGCTCAAGCAATCTTCTACCTCAGCCTCCCAAAATACTGGAATTACAGTCTTGAGCCACTATGCCCAGCCTATCTCTTTTGATTTTCACTGCAAACTCATCTAATAAATGAAAAAGGTAGCTTGATCTTCACTTTACAGATGAGAACATGCAGGCACAGAAAGTTTGCCTCATATCTTCCAGCTCAGTCTTCTTATTCTTTCTAACAATGCTTCTTCATCCAATAATTGAAACAAATAGACACTGGATGCATGTTATTTGCCACATGTGCTGCTTCACTGTTATTTGTTGCAGGATATCCTAAGTGGAGCTTCTCATTCAAGAATGGACTGATATGGCCAGGCCCTGCTCAACCTGACTTAAGTCACATGTCATCGTTTACTAAAAGACCTGGCTGGCCTCACTCAGTCCAGTTCCTAGTACATAAAGGTACTCAGTAAATATTTATTGGATGATGGGTGAATAAGTGAATAAATTTTTTTTCAATTCCCTCTGATTAAAATTTTTACATTGAGGTAATTTTTTCTACACAGATTTTTGCCAACATTTTTTCAGTTTCAAAGTCTATAGGATTTTCTCAGAGTCTGCGAAGAAGGAACTGCCGGGAATGGGAGGGTGCATCCCTTTCTGACTTTATCCACTGTCCTGTCTAAGATTGGTGTCCAGACCTCAGAGTGGACATGGGAAATGGTCTCACTTTGTTTGCCCAGAGGTGACCAGAATGCCTACTCCCACCAGAGGGAGAAGAGGGGGGTGCAGAGGTGTATGGAGAGCAAGCAGAAAGGCAGACAGATGCAACCACACTGGAAGGTGGGATGGAGGGCAGGAAAGTCTGGTGGGAAACCAATGTCTGTGGTCAGGATGTGTCTGGATGGAAGGGGAGAGATGTTTTGTCTGTTCCTCCCATAGTGTGGTTTGGCTGCTTTCCCTCTACTTCCCAAGAGAACCAGTAGTGACCAGGGACATCACATTTTAATCCAGTAGTGCTTGCTGGGCTGGTAAGCTAGGCTCCCATGGGTGTGGTAGAGTTAGCAAGGTGAAGAGTGAGGCTGCTGGTCACAGAGAGATCCACTCGCCCTCTTCCACTGCTGGTGGCTTCTGCGGTCTCTATAAACACAGAGTGTGTACGCACATGTTTATAAATGCTAGTTATCATCATATGATTGCATTGTGGATAAAAGTCGATTGCCTGGAAAAAGTGATTCCACTTCATTTTTATATACTCATTGTTCCTGGAACCACTTCCTGAAATTCCAGGGTTTTCTTTTGCTGTCATTCTCTTAAATTGCCTCTTTCCCAAAGCCGTGGGGTTCTAGAGATGTTGTTATGCTTAAAGTGCGCAAATTCTGAGTAGCTTCTGGGAACTGTGTAAACTGTCTGTCTCCACTCGGCCAATGAGGAAGCTACTTTCCTTTCCAGTTATCCTTCCCCAACAGGGATAGTTGGTCATCTTGAAAAGCTAAAAATGTTTGACAGGACCAAAGTGAAATTGCAGAGCATGTTCACTCAGTCAAAGTGAAGCACACATAATTAGCTGACCACACACATAGGCTCAGAATGACATCTCACTTGAGGAGTAAAAGCCAAGGGTTGTGGTTAGTGCCCCAGCAAGCCCCCAGATGGTTAGAGTTAATATGTACCTACATTTTCTGCCAGGTAGTTTTCATCAGTTGCCTTAGGATGTCAGTGTGTGTGTATAATTAGGAATATTTAATCATATTATAATTCTCCACAGAGAGATTGAGTGGGGGATGATGGGTCACTGGCTTTTATAGTCTCAGTGAGAGTCATCAGTTAAAAAATATAAAAACAGAAAATGCCAAGCCTCTGGGCTGTGTCTGTGCCATCACTCATTCAAGAAGACCTCAGTGTCTTCTCAGTGAAAATTAATCCCAAATCTTTGGTTGCAGTCTCAGGGTTCTTAGTATTTCAGGGTTAAGTTAGAACGCTTGGATTGCAAAGGCAAACTGTGTCCTAATGAATGTCTCCATCGAGGCTGTGATTTGTGTGCACCCCCACAAGGCAACCCTCAGTTCACACAAGTGAGGACTCCAGTCATGTAAAAATAAAGGAGGGGGGCACTTTAGGCATTTTAAGTGAGAACTGATCAATATGATGAGCACAGTTTAATTGGCATCTATTGATGGAATTAGTAGAGCACTGTGTAGAGCTGTCAGTCTAAGTCATGTAATCAGCTTCATGTTTATTGCAGATCCTTCAGTCTTTCCCATTTTCCCATTTATATCCTGTTTTCATTGTTCTGTCACTTGTCAAATTTAGCTGCTGGAAATGATCTCTGATTTTGGATAAGGAAACCAAGTCCCAGTGACACTGAGCGACTTTTCAGAGTCACACAACTAGTTAGCTACTTAGAGTCTGACTCATCAGAATCCTGTCCTTCCACTTTACCAGATAGTCTTTCCTAGGAAATATATTTTTATCTGTTTCTTAGAAGAATTTACTAATGTGAGCTTCACTTAAAGTAATATTGATTTATTTCCTAATTCCTATAAATTGATCATGGTGAATTTCTGTTAAAAAGCTGTAGAGTTTCTCTGTAATTAGGTTCTAACACTGCTTCTTCCCCTTCGTCAACTACAGTGCCATGATAGGCAGACTGGATTACAATGGAAATCCCCAGATGAGGCTCTACCCAGAAGCCTTTTCAGTTGCTTTTTTTAAGGAGGAAACGGCATTTACTCTGTTTCTGTCCTTTCAAGACCTCTCCTGCATGGGGCCTTGACCACTGTTTCAATAGCTCCATCCTATGCTAGCTTCAGATTACCTTTGAAACAATCACACATAATTCCCTGCGGATGCAAAATACACATAAAGTGAGATTGGGGATTAGGAGGCTCAACAGGGATGAGTATATTGAGAAATAATCTGGGAAGAACAAGAACGGAGATTCTGTGAACACAGTCTGAGATAAAGTCCATTTATTTCTGGCCAGTGGTTTATCTAGTCTGGGATTTCTCAGGCTGGGTACTATTGACATTCTGGGCCAGATTATTCTTGATTGTGGAAGGCTGTCCTGTGCATTGTAGTATATTTAGTAGCATTCCTGCCTCTTCCCACTGGGTGGATGTCAATAGCATTCCTCCATTTGTGATGATAAAAAATGCCACCAGACATTGCTAAATACCTATGGGCTGAGGGGAAAGGAGAATTGTCCCTGGTTGAGAATCACTGATCTCACTCAAGTTTTTATCTTTGACACCAACACCATAAGATACTCTTGTAAGAGGACAGGGTGGTATTCTTAATTTTTAAACTCAGAAATTAGGGCTTACCCTAGACATTTCTTATCTACTGCAATTACAATTCATTCATTCATTCAAAGAACAGCTACTGCAGATGACACTCTTGTCAGGCACTCTGTGAAGTCTAGTTGAAAAGACAGAACTCCCCACAAGGACACAGAACTTAATATACTTCAAATTCTCAGTACAGTTGATTTGCTCAGAGTTGCTAATGAAGTTAACATTTTGAGGTTGTATTCCCTTATCTGGCTTTAACTTTGACCAACCATTTCACTAATTGGACTGGCTACTATAAATGTATCCTGGCTACCCTAAAAACCACCTTAAATACACATCCTACTGATGGTCTGTCTATAGCTTCCTGGAATATGAATGTGGTATGGTTAACGCTAAGAAGACCCTTAGTGATAAGGGATAAAAACCTCTCGTTAAATCACTAGCACAGTGTCACATAGCTTGTCATGGCCAACTGGGTGCAGCCCCCTTTAGACTCAGACCATGAACTTCCTGGCAACATATGGCGCTGCTTATGTTCCTTGGGTTTCTGTCATTCACTCTGATCCCTCTTTCTAGATAGAAAACCACAACTGGAAAAATCAGTTCATTCTTAACTTGCTCATAGATTTCCCCTCATTGGAAGGGACCAATGCCTCGTGTAATTTGGTGCTAATTCCCTTTCAATATTTTTAGTCCCTTTGGGTACATGTGAGTTGAATTCTCATTAAGCAAGATAAAAATATGTTTTGCAAGCTAATAATTTAACTTTTAAAAGTGTCAACCATAAGATTATAACATCCTTCATTCAAGCTTTTTTAGAATTTACTATGTGTACCAGTGTGGTTCTCAACCCAGGGGACATTTGGCAATGTCTAGAGTCATTTTGGTTGTCACAACTGGGGTTGATGCTACTAGTGTCTACCCAAGGATACTACTAAGCAGCCTAAAACACATAGGACAGTTCCTGCAGCCAGGCCTTATCCAGCTCAAAATGCCACCTATGTTGAGGGTGAGACCCCTATGGAGCACGACACCAATACATGTCAGAGGACACGTGACTGAGGTAGATGCTGACCACTGAGCAGCTTCACCTCCTCAGGATATCCTCCTCTTTCAGTGAGAAGGTTGTGACTAGCTGCTTCCCATGAAAGGCAACTGACCATTGGGACTGGAAAGAGTGCTCATTCCCAACAGCAGTGAGTGACAAAACCCATCATGAAGTTCTACTTCCAAGGATGTGGTACTTGATTTCTTCCAAGTGTCACTCTCAATCGGGATTTGAGATCTTTCCTGTGTATTTTGCCATCTCGCATTATCAGGCACAGGATCAGGGTGGAATATAAATAATTCCCAGACATCATTCAATCTGAAGTTGATGCTGTCAGCTGGTAATTTATATCCTTATGACCGATCAGTTTTGGCTATTTGTCAATCCCAAATCCCTTCTAAGAAGGCAGAAGGCAGCCAGGCTCAGTGGCTCAGCCTGTAATCCTGTGCTTTGGGAGGCTGAGGTGAGTGGATTGCCTGAGCCCTCGGGTTCGAGAACCACCTGGGCAACTTGGCGAGACCTCATCGCTACAATAAATAAAAAATTAGCCGGGCATGGTAGTGCATGCCTGTAGTTCCAGCTACTTGGAAGGCTGAGGTGGAAGGATAGCCGGAGTCCAGCAGTTCGAGGCTGTGGTGGCCGGGAGCGGCCACTGCACTCTAGTCTGGGCGACAGAGTGAGACTCCAACTCAAAAAAGAAAAAAAAAAAGAAGGCAGAAGGCAGAAATGAGGACGTAACCCCAAGAGGTCCCTAGGAGGGAAGTCTGGCATGGAGGAAGTTGGGGTACACTTTCTGCTGACAAGCTTCTTTATCAAGACCCCCACTTAGATATATGTTCTGTTGAATAATGCAATGACCACTGAAATTTTTTCTCATGTCAGCTTTTCACTTTGCAAAAGCAAAACCCATTTGTATGAGTGAAGCTTATCTTAATTCTTTTTAAGTTACTTATTACCTCACTGAATGAAATAATTAGAAAAAAAAGAAGAAGAAAAGCAAAACTTTTACTGAAATGTATAAATCAGGGATTTTTTTAAACCTCCTTTTCTTCTGGAAAACCTTCATGGCTGGAATTTTATTATTAAAGAGATTATCATAAAAATGAACCAACACTCAGAAGTCCGTGGCAGGATTTTCCAGAATGGCCATGTTCTGGATGGCATTGGTGCCAACCGGCATGATAGTGTTACTTGGAAGTGGTGAGTATTGGAAAAGAAGTCGAGAGAAAAATCCTTAGGAGAGACTCGGGGCCGTGGATAATGTGTGAAGCAGTTGTCTGCCTCCCAAAGTGGCAAGGTTGGCCACTTTGCCACGCACGTCATGCATTACATTCTCTGCCTGTGGGGGAAACTGTTGCCCAGTCTATCAATCTGACTAAAGGAAACTTGTTTTGAGATCAGAATAGAAGTTCCCTTTTCTTTTTTCAAGTTTCAAGTTATACCCCTTTTTAGCATTCTCATATACAACCATCAACCTTTTAAAAAATTGTTGGAAGAAATTATATCTTAAATATAAAAATCAGGCCAGGCACAGTGTCCCACGCCTATAATCCTAACACTTAGGGAAGCTGAGGTGGAAGATTGCTTGAGAGCAAGTGCTTGAGACCAGCTGAGGTAACATAGAGAAACCTTGTCTCTACAAAAAATTTGTAAAAGGTCATGGTGGCACACGCCTGTAGTCCCAGCTACTGGGGAGGCTGAGGCGAAAGGATTGCCTGAGTCCAGGGGGTCAAGGCTGTGGTGAGCTGTGATCGTGCCACTACACTCTGGCAATAACAATAACAACAGCAACAATAATAATAGTGAGAATTCATTCAAAATAACTTTGCTTTCCCTCCAGAACCAGAGATTGGTATCTCTCCAAAGCTGTCTGAAAGGCCTCCTCCCCAAGACTGCTACCCCAGTTGTGGGTGACAGTATGTTTAGAAAGTGGTGTCATAGCTCCTTCCATGCAAGATTATGATTCTGTGGCCATGACCTTCGGGTTGGATGGAAGGTCTGGGCAGAGTTAGACAGCATGGGGATGGAGGAGAAGCTCGTGGGAGTGCTCTGCAGACAGAGACAGCGAGCTCAGTTCCTCACTGGCCATCTGTCTCTGTTTTGCTAACTCATTAGCTCAGACACCACATTGTGTTAATCCCCACTTCCCCTGGCTATGGCTTGATCCAGGCCACGAGGAAGCAGGAGAATGGCTGGGTCCAACCCTCCTGTCAGCTGGGCCACAGCTTCTCTGAGTCAGGCAGTGTGCCAGGCCTGCCACCCTTGACTGCCACGTCACATCGAGGGAAGGCTTCTCCCCAGACAGAAATGAAGGTGACAGAAACGGAAGTCCCTGGACTCTGCTCCTTATTCCAAAAGACCCTTCTGGGCGGTAGGGTAGCTTTTGGGCCTTTTACCTCCTCACACCCCCTTCCCTCCCAGCACCCCCTCAAGGCAACAAGCAATTTCAGGAAGTGTGATGCCACTGCTCCCATGTGCTTTCTGTATCTCTCAGAAGAAAAACCCTAGAAAAGCAGCCACAAACCAAATACAAAGGCCTTATTTGTTCCCCAGGACTGCACCCAGAAGGACAGTCTTCCTTCTGACCCCAATCTAACACGTGGTCTCTGTTGGTGAGCTGACTGGGACGTGCACATTGTTTCTACTGACTTATTTTGACCTCTCTGGCCCTCAGTGTTCTCAACTGTGAAAGGGTATTTTTTGAGACGGACTGGATATTTCATGGGGTTTTTTTTTCAGCTTTAAAAATGAAAATATGCTGTACTTACTAATAATGAGATTTGCTAATATTTATATGCTGCTAGACACTGTTCCAGGCGTTAAACATATGCACACCCATTGAATGCTACCTACAAGGCCAATACTGGTGCTATCTCTGGTTTAGAGATACAGAAACGGAAGCACTGAGAGGTTAAGTTATTTGTTCAAAGGCAAATAACTACTAAGTGGCAGAGTCAAAACTCAAACCCAGACATTGGTTCCAGGGTCTGCGCAGCCTGAAGCCATTTGCTGTGGTCACTTAAGATGAACCCTTCATCGCTTCATCTGTTTTCCCAGTGTCCTTTCCAAAGACTGCAGGTTTTCAGTTGTGATTTCATCAACACTTAAGGCAGTATCCTTTGAAGGTGACAGTTGCCCCCTTTCTGCAAATGGACACTTTGAGATAAAAGCAGGGACTTATGAAGCCCACACGCAAGCTGGTGGCAGAACCCAGGAGTTCTGCTTTTTTTGCTGGGAGCTCCATCTGCTAAGTGTCTCTCCCCTTCACAATTAGGATGAGCAGAAATTCACATACGACCTGCTTAACCCTTTCAGCCAGGCAAATCAGGAACAGGTCCACAGACAATCGGGTTATGTCGCCAACTCGAATGTCGAATGATCTATGTAGGGCATGAAGGCATTTACAAGCCTGCAACTCTATAGATGTAGCAGTAACATACTCTTCCCCATTCCCCTCCTTGTGAATTCTGCAGATGTCCTCCCACAGACAGCACAGGCAGGGTTTTTCTGAGGATTTTAGCAGCAGGGGATGAGAATAGCTTGCTCTGTCTGGTCCTTTATGATCATCTCTGGCCGAAACTGCCTAGGATCCCAATGGCCTTCCCCTCTCTGCTAGTCCCACTGATGGAGTGTGCCTTTCAGCAAATTGGAGGATCCAAAAGCAAGCAAGAGCTCCTCTTCCTAGCATTCTGTCTCTTCCCAGGCCCAGGAGGAATTGCCCATCAAGAAGAGGGCAGGTGATTGCTTCTGCCTCTCATTTAGTCCTTCCTTTCCAACTTACTGGCACTACACTGCCTGCAAAGATATCCCGGAAGCAGGAGTAGCACATGTGACTGAGGATGCCAAAGACTGGTTTGTGACATGGAAAAACTGGAATCAAGATTAAACTACATTTGTTGACATCACTTCTCCCACAGGTGTCTGGACCTAATAGAGTAGAAAGAATAACAGTACTGAAATGCCAAACTTATTTATGCATTGAAGTCACCAAGTGATCTGGATTTTTGTATCAGGGATGGCTGCTGCTTTGACCCACTTTCCCTCAAACTCCAGTTCCATGTTTAACTGAAGACACACAAATAAATGTGTGTTGGCAAGAAGACAAACCCTGAGATGAAGCAGGAGGTGTGTTGGCTGATAGAAAGGCTGTTATTTTAATTTCTTTTACATTGCAGCAGTCTCAGATGGATAGTATCCAGGTAACTTGTGGCGCCTGCATCTTATTAAACTCCTGTTTGATTCAGAATTTACAGTTAAAATGCACCTGGAGTACTTCAAGTTGGAGCTAGATTTTGGTTCATTTGTTCTCAAAAGAGATGTACAAATTGATTGTGCCACCTACAGCAAGTGACAGAGAAACCTTCAGAATAAAATGGTGGCATGTTTTTGTTAATAACTTTATTTCTTGATTTATACATTCAACAATGCTGATTTAGTGTCTACAGTTTGACAGGCGTTGTGCCTCTAAAGCAGGATGCACTCGTGGGCATGTTTTTTCCATGTCCATCTTTTCATATTGCACGAGACAGAAACCATACTCAAACTAACTGAAGCAGAAAGTGAAATTACCACAAGGATACTGGCATATCCATAGAAACTAGGGGCTGAGAGGCAACTGACTTAAGGAACAGCTGGAACCAGTGTTAAGTACCATCAAGTAGTGAGTCTCTCACACTCTCTCTTACACACACACACACACACACACACACACACACACACACACACACACACACACATACACACACCACCACTAAAGGATGTCCCCCTAAACCTGCACTGTCGACACAGTAGACACTGGCTCAGTGCGGCTGTTGACACATGAAATGTGCCGAAAGTGTAAAATACACACTGGATTTCAAAGACTTCATATGGGGGGAAATAATGTAAAATATCTTAGTCTTCATACTGATTACACATTGAAGTGATAATGTTTTGGATATATTGTGCTAACTAAAATATATTATTGACATTTATTTCACCTATTTCTTTTTTTTTTCTTGTGACTATTACAAAATTTTACATTACCTATGTGACTGCCATTATATTTCTTTTGCACAAGGTTGTTCTTCTAGTTGGTTTTACCAAACATCTTCAGCAACACAAATCTCCCATGCCTTGTCCCTTGTCCTTAGCTTCACTTAGCTTAGGAACAATCAGAGACATACATCACTGATCAAATGTATATCATCCTTCTTCCCTCACCATTAGCATTCATGGTAACTTCTACTTGACCTGGAATCGTTTCTTCTTTCTGAAAGTGGATTTATACGTTTACAGAAATATCTATTGAGGCCCTCTTCTATGCCAGGTCTTGCCTCAGGCTCTGGGTATTCAAGGTCCTGGACTTCAGAGAGCTTACCTTCCAGCAGATTCTGCCAATTTAGCTTTTTTTTTTTTTTTTTATACATGACTATAGGTTCAGTGTGGGAAGTGTACCTTTCAATGTGGCCACATCTGGTGTAGGTTGAATTATTAACTCTTATAGTGAGACTGAGTTGAATGAAAGTTGGATTTTTAGAATCGCTATAATGCTATGTTGTCAAGGGAGATGGCGAAGGGTGTTGATACTCACAAGTCAGGGCATTCAAGGCTATAAATTTGCATTTCTCTTCCTGCTTTTATGGAGCCAGATTCTAGAACCTCTTTCTCAGAGATGGGGGTGATGGAGACGTGGCTGTCTCCTCGCTTGCCGGTGCCACCACCCGAAGAAAACTGAACTGAAAGTGCAGCTTGAAATATCTCTACTCCCAAAAGAGTCATTCCTCTTGAGTTTCTGACAATATATGTGAGGATTCAGTTTTTATTTTATTAAGTAACCTTTAAAGTGAGGCATAATATTCAAACAAAAAAGCATATACATCATAAGTCATTGTGGGACATGTATTCCTTGGGGTTTCTCGTGAACACATGTGTGTAACTAGTTTAAGAAACAGAGCATTCATCGTACTCCTTCCTTTATGACATCTCAGTGAACACACACGTGTAACCCCACCCAGATTAAGAAACAGAACACTTGTAGTACCCCTTCCTGTTAGGACCCCATTCTATCCGTCCATACCCATCCCTAAGGTCACTAACCACTGGACTTCTACAACACAGATCAGTTTTGCCTGTTTTGAACTTTATATAAATGGAGTCATATAGTAGGTTCTCTTTGGTACTGGTTTCCTTTGCTTAACATTATGAGTGTGAGGTTTATCCATGTTGTTTTACGTACCAATAGAAAATATAGATAACCAGCCAGGCTCAGTGGCTCAGCCTGTAATCCCACGCCCTTGGGAGGCTGAGGTGAGTGGATTGCCTGGGCCCGCGGGTTCAAGACCCGCCTGGGCAGCGAGACCTCATCTCTACAATAAATAAAAAAAAAGAAAGAAAGAAAGAAAGAAAATATAGATAACCAAAAGGGAAAGTAAAAAGTGTAATCCTACCACAGTTAGATAATATAAAATATCAGTGTTTGTAATTCTTGTCACTTTTCTATGTATATACTATATACTTTTTTCCCCCTAAATTAGGCCATACTGCACATACTACTTTGAGATTTGCTTTTTTCTTTAATATACCAGATCTTCCAACATGCTCTAAACTGGGTCTATCTTAAGGAGGCTGAATTCTAAATTGACCTGAAAGGATGAAATTTGTTTTTTTAAACACAGATTGGCATTTACATTAATCATTTTGTCAGATCTAAATTTAGTCCCTCCTGATCAGGCTTCCAGAAGACTTCCAAATAAAGGTGGTAAACAAATGAAACCTTGAGTTGCTAGGGAAATCTGATACTCAAAGACCAAGTTGGGCCCCTTGTTTCTCAATGAATCTTGTGAATCTTTCTCTACTAATTTGAACCTAGGTATTCTGCTAAAATGTAACAGATTAGGAACCAGATAATTCTGAGAGTGGTTTGTTGGAGTCTCTATTCAACTCCTGTCTTACTCTATAACCTGAGACAAGTCTGTGAAGTGTTCCTTACTTCTCAGAGGAAGAACTTCGTCTCCACATCTGTTTGGGATCATGAGAAATAATACTTACATAACGTTTTGGAGCCCTTGAATGAAAAGTTTTTTGGAGTTGCTGACTGTTCTTAAAATTTCCTAGGTGTCATTGTGGGAATCCATTGTTATAGATGTAGTTGCTCAGCTGGGTCATGGCTAGATGGCATATCTTGAGTGGTAGAAAAAAATCTAAGCATTGAAGTTCTGGTTATTTATTTTAAAAGCTGCCCATTTATTTCCTAAATGGTCATACTGTGAGCTTAACCTGTTGCAGTTTTGGCTTGCTTGCTAAATCTTCACATTTGGGATCTTCATCCTTTCCCATTTTGATTGTGTCTGTTGGCATGTGCCATTGGATTTCTAAGTGAGGTCACCTAGAATGCTAGTATTCTGATGTTGACTTTACCCTGCAGGACTGAGAGAGTAAATGTTCTTGTTAGCTAGTAAAACCTGGCTGTATGACCTGAGACCCCTCAGACACTGACTGTCAGGGGCCCTTATAGTCTAGCTCTGGAGGAAATTAAAAGCTAGAGAATATACCACAGCTGGAGTATGGAGTCAATCTTTATAGAGATATGATTACTGTGGGATATTTGAGAGTTGTAAGAGATATTAGATGAGCTCTAGGCCTACTCCCTCAGTTTTCAATTGGGGAAACAGCCTTAAGGAAGTCACAGAATGAGTTAGTCACAGAGCCAGATTAGAAGCTTATTTTGGTGTTCGATCAACTACCTAGATGTCTGCACTATTTAGGAAATATAGGGAAATATAATCTGCATTGATCAGGGTGACCTCAGGACCCCATTACACCAGTGCAGTCCCTGGTAGGATCTAAGGCCTGACTCTTCTCCTGGATACCTGACAGACTGAGAATATTGATTCATTCTTCCCCAGTTTGGGATTGTGATGGTGAGAGGAATTTGGCATCTTACCTAATCAGCATTGAAAACTTGGCCACCTTCTGGGTAATTCAAAAGTTCAGTTCAGGAAATGTTCACAAGATACTTTCCTCCAGAATTAGGTGGTAAAGAGCAATTGTTATTTAATTTCTGAGACTTATTTCTCTTCTTGTGGTATTCTTTTTAAAATTTGTTTCTGATGACCTCTTAACCCCTGATTTTCTTTCTTCCTTTCTTTCTTTTTTTTTCATTTTTCCTTTTGAATTGGAGTCTCACTCAGTTACCCAGGCTGAAGTGCAGTGGCACACTCACGGCCACCCCAGTGTTGACCTGCTGGGCTCCAGAGATCCTTCTGCCTCAGCCTTCCGAGTAGCGGGAACTACAGGTACACGCTACCACACCAGGCTAATTTTTTATTTATTGTAGAAATGAGATCTTGCCAAGTTGCCCGGGCTGGTCAACCCCTGATTTTCAATTTCAATTGAAAATTGACATTTAGTTGTCACAGACATACTAGTTGTCGAGTCTTTAGTATGCAGAGATGCTGAGCTCGCCCTTCCAAAATGTCAGAAGGCCAGCTCACATTATGGTCTAGGTCCAGGAAATGAGAATATTTCCAACTCCCTGGGGGCCATCTTGGCCTTGAACAGAAACGGGGTCTGAATCATTACCGAAGAGACCTTTGTAGATTGTCACAGTTGGCAGTCTCAGGGCTTGAGCTAATCCTGGAAATTCTTTAACTTCCCAGAAAGAAGTTTCCACAAGGGGAGCCTGAGGTCCTCAGAGAGAGCAGATGGAATAGTGCTCGCAACCAGTTGCATTTGCAGCTGGATTTGGAGATAAATACAATGATACCTTTTTGGGAGGGAGGGCGAGATCATGAAGGCTTTGACTTTCAGGAGATATCTATTCTTTATTCCTTTTACCCTGTAGGTAGAAAAAAATTTTAAATGCTCCATATGAAAGAAAAGCAGGCAACTTGTTGACTTAGTTCCCATAGCGAACACGCAGCAAGCCAGGCCAATAGAAACAACTCAGATATGACAAAAATGTGC
Organism: Carlito syrichta; assembly: GCF_000164805.1. NCBI lineage: Eukaryota > Metazoa > Chordata > Mammalia > Primates > Tarsiidae > Carlito > Carlito syrichta. The sequence continues at coordinate 579,211 of NW_007113364.1, read as the reverse complement.
TTCTTTCTGGCGGAAGCACAGCCAGGCCTTTATGTCCAGTCACCACAGTTGGCCCATCACACCCCACTGTTTTCAGGGTCATTATTCTGGTTGTAGGGGCTGCTTCTCTATGAGCAAATGTTGATTTTATTGAATGTCCTCTCTCCCCAGCTCTCTTTGTGGCAGATGAGGAGTCACAAAACCTCATTTAGAAAAAGAACATATAAAAGATCAGAGAGAGGAACTACTGCAGGTTTTCTAAAGACTCAGACTTATCTGGTCCAGGCCACACAAATTATGAACTATGAAACCACCTGTATAATCCAGTTTTAATTAACTTGAGGAAGGCCCATCAGTGTTATTTCATAAAGATGAAATTCTGTTTAAATGGAAAACCACTACTACAGGGTACATTGGGCATTTTTCACATGGGTCTTGGAGTTGGCAAGTGAGTCCTATACTTAGACAGACCAAAGCAAACTCTGTCTTAGGGGGCCTTCTTATGCTTTGGAGGACTTGTCATAGGTTCCTTGGACTATAGGGAGTGTCCCTGGTAGGACGAAGGCACCGCTCAAAACGTTCCCCAATTCTTCCTGCTCCCTGCCTGTCTGTCTTCAGTTCTTGGCCTTGATGTCCCAGGACAGTCTCTCACATCTGCCACGTTGTACTGATGGACTTGATCCCCACTGGCTGGACAGGGGATGTCGTAGAGCACTCCATAAACAGACAAGGATGCTATTTCAGGCCAGAAGAGGAGTGAGGTCCAAATGGTCACAAGGGACTGGTGAAAAATTGAACCCCACTTTTGAAACTCTCACTTCACCAGTTATCTAAGAGCTGGAAGGAACCCGAACGATACCCTAATCTAAACACGTCCTTTTCCAAGGAGGACACTGAGACTCAGAGGTGAAGAAACGTGTCCCCACTAGTGAAGGCCATCGGTGTGAAGCTTCTCCAGCTCCATACATGCCCTTTCCCCTCCAGCCCAGTGCCCCAGTTCTGCGGACCTTCTGATTTCAACACAGCCCACAGCAAGCAAACCCCTGCCCTGTCAGCAGAGCCACCGTCCAAGCTGACACAGGACGTGTGCGTGTGCAGAGTCAGGAGAACCGCTGAGTTTTAATTCCAGTTCTGCCTCTGGTTTGTTGGCTTCCCAACTCACTTCTCCTTCCTTTGTCCGTTTCCCCTATTGGTAAAGAGAAGATAATGAACATTCCCACCTATCAGGCCCACTTGAGTGCTAGGAAGAATAATGAGGTGATATTTGTAAAGTGCTTTGAGCCCCTGGGAAAGAGGAGGGGGCTGCTCCGTAGAAAGCATTATTAGCTGGAAGCACTTATCAATGGAGCTGTTTAACAATAGTGGAGAGTTAGCATCCTCAGAAATGAATTCCAGGGACTGGCCCTTCTTTGAATTTCGGAGGAGGATTAGCAGGGACCTAATAGGTATTCCACTTCTCTGGTTTCTTTAGTGTACCATCAGGCTAGGAAAGGTAATTACATTCTTCTGTGTCGGGTCCAGCCTGGACTTTCAATTGGGATGTCAAAGTGTACTTGTCTTCTATTCTCACACTAAGGCTGTGTTCTGCTGGGACTGTGAAAGCCTTGGGCATCTTCTGTCCCCCGGGGGAGTTTCACTTCAGAGCTATACAAAGTAATTTCTATGCAGTGGCTGGGCTGCTGTGTATAAGGTTGATTAGTGGAGCTTCTAAATCCAAAGCGCCTGGGGAGCAATTTGGATGAAGCTGGGAATAAAAGGCAAGGTCTTTATCATGGTTGATCTTTTCTTACTCGCAGCGCCATGGGAATTTTCTCCTTAATGCAGATGTGTGTCCAGTACAAAATGTGGGCCTTGGTGGCTCCTTCATGTGAAAGTGGAGGCTAGCCCCAGGTAAAGGTAAACTTTGCAGTTCACTAAATAGATGTAGGGCCCCCTTTGAACTTCCTTCATTCCCCTGGAGGGTTAGATGTCTATGGGGCCTGGTATGTGAGAATGTTTCCAGAAGATTGTTCTGATAGGGATCTCTCTCTCCAGACCCTCTGCCCTGAGTCAGGGAAAAAGAGAGGAAAGTCAGAATAGCAGAAATGTTTTCATGGACGTTAGAACCCAGTGCAATGTGGCCCCTCCTTAGGGGCAAGGGCAGGGTTGAATTTTATCACCATCTTCTAGAGAGTGCAGGGAGAGGTCAGGAAACCGTTTGGAATGGTGATTTTTCTGATCAAAGTTATGGCAAGGAAATTACACTGATGGCATCTATGTACCCTGAAGTTTATGAGCCTCTTTGTAATTGCTGCTTCCACAAACCTGACCCCCTTCCCGTCCTCAGACCTCTGTCTGCAGGAGCTGTGGGCTTTGCCCTCCTAGAAGGCTGGGCCCACCAGCTGGTCAGAAGTCCTTGGGCTAGTACTGCTCTGTGGCAACTTGTGACTCTGCAGTCACAGGCCCTGAGCCCCCAGAGCCCCATCCCTGGGCCCAACACACGGACCCACATGAACACATCCCAGGTGACAGGATCCCCCCCACCGTGCGCCCCTCTTGTCCTGCCGTGTTGGGCCAGCCCACTTTGAATCCTGCACCTCTTTGGGGGCTGGCCCAGGCCTCTGAGCCCGACTCCTGGGCGTCCTTCCTGATCTACCACTGATTCATTTTTGTATTTTTCTCAACAAATCATTTCTCTGCCCTGGGACTCCACAAAATAATATAAGATATACTTGGCAGGATTCTCTGACCTTTTTCAAAGACCCAGATTTCTTGTTTATTGTAGTTTGAATGTCTCAGTCCCCTAAAAGCATTTGGAATATTTTTTTTATTTCCCTCTCCCAACATGCCTTCCCGAGGTTTTCAGGGGAGACTTGGGGCCCTGGCTCCTGTCCCTTCCTTCACCTCTGCTGGGGCAGAGACCAGTGTTGGGCTGACCTTCCCGAGCCTGGCCAGCGGAGAAGGTTCTGAAAGCCTGCACGTCTCTGCAGCAGCCCACTGTCCCCTGTGACCACAGCTGCTCCCTACCACCCCCGCCCCGCCCCCGCCAGCTCTTGTTCTCAGCCAGCCTCTGTGCCAGTGCCCCAGCGACCGCTGGGAACAGAGGCCCATCCCCTACACTGGCCTCGGCTCTCCGCACCAGAACATTCAGGCGTCAATGGAAAACAGCAAGATCTGTCAGCATCCCCCCTTTCTTCAGGGCTTTAAGGGCCACATTCTCCACGGCCATCTGTTCCCTTTCACCTCTCTGGACAATGTTGCTTTTTAAAGCCAGCGATTCTGCCTCCTTTATCCCCGGCTCTCCCGCCTCCCCTTCCTCTAGCTCCCACCCTTCTCCCTCTCATCTCTCTCCTCATCCTAGGAAATTAGCCTCTCTCAGACTGAACTTGCCCTTCCTCCACACAAAGCTATTTTGCAACCACTATGGGTTTTTGAATCTTTATTTCTACAATTTTTTGTAAGTGAGGACTTGCTACTTTTAGTATTTGAGATGATCTTGGGTATTCTTTTGGTAGAACTAGGTGAGGAGAGAGGATAGAAAAACTTTTCGGTTGTGAAAAAAGAAAATACAGAATGATAATGAGTTTATGTTCCTGCCTCTTTAAAGGAGGATGCCTCCCTTTCCTTCCCTTGATGAACCATTTAAGGACGTTTTTACACCCTCGAGGTCTTTTCACCACTGATTTGATTATTATTTAGTTGTTGCTGCTATACTGTTGTTGTGCTGCTTTTAATTTAGAGCCAGGGTCGCTGTGGTGCTGGCACTGTGGTCCCAAGTATCTTGCACAGAGCCACATGCAGCGACAGAGGTGCCTGGATTCAGGCAGGGCATCCCCGGCACCTTCTCAGCGAAGCAGTGGTCCTGGCCCAAGAGGTGGACGTGTGGGGGTGTTTGTCCCAGTACTAACCCAGTGACTAAGTGTGTGGTCTTAGGCACATCACTTTCCTTAAGAACAGTGACAATCGAATCTTTAACTTCAAAACATTTTCAGCACATGATTCTTCTGTCTACCATTACTGTGTTTCATATACAAGATGAGTCTGTGGTGATGGCATGAACACTCGATGGGACATCCTTGGGTCAGGATGTTATAACAGTTCACTGTTAGGAGCCAGTCCACCTGCTGGCATGAGAAGTGTCCAGAACAAGGACTCCCAGCCCTGGCTGATGTCAGAATCGTCAGGTTGGGACACAGGTCCTGGAGCTAGATGGCCAGGATTAGAATCCTGTCTCTATCCCTTACTAGCTGTACAAATGTGGGTAAAGCTTTGTTGTCTGCAAAATGGGGGCAATGGTAATATCTACTTCACACTGTTGCCAAGTTGACTGAGATGTTTATTATGTTTCTGGCACACAGTAGATGTTTGTAAACGTTAGCTATGGTCACTGTCCCTCTTCCCACCCCATAGCCACATTGAGGGTGAAAAAAGTGGGCTGTCGGGTCCTTCCTGCAGGCTCTGCTTACCCATTCACAGTTACCTTCTGCTGCTTTTTCACTGTAGAGTTGATAGTGATAAGATAAATAATGTAACTATCAATGGGATGATAATGATGATTAACATAGCAATTCAACTTAGAGATGTCATAAAATGTAGAAGCATTCTAAGATATAAAAAGATGTATGACCATGTACTTCTGGCAGAGAAGGTAAACCAGATGTGGAGATTATTATAGTCATGGAAGGAACGCCAATGAGGATGTTGGCAACTGGGATTACTTTACATATTTTCAGTTGGAGAATAGCTGGAGATTTATTTTTCTTTTGGTGTCAATTTCTATAAACCTATCCTATGACTAAAAGTTTTCCAACAATAGGGGAATGTTGTTAAAATGTGCTTTTCTAGAAAGGCACAGATGACTCTGAACAAGAATCTGAATATTACAATTTAATGAGGAAAAGAAAATGAGTGAGGTGTCCAGAAAATAGGGGGGTCCATGAGTCTTCCCTCCTAGAAAGGGAGACAAATGGCCATTCTTGTAACACTTTCTCAATGGCTTAAAAAACAATGAAAGGGGAGGTCAGACTGTGGGGTTCAGATCCTGGCTCTGCCTCTTGCCTGGTGGCCTTGGGCAAATCACTCTCCTTGCAGTTCAACTTCCCTAGAAGATTGGTGGGATGTAATGGTACCTTCCTCGCAGAGATCATATATGGAAGGTGTTCAGCATAATGCTTGGGACACACTAATTATCCCAAAAATGTCACCTCATAATTTTTTACTAGAATGTCATATATCAACTGATGTCTGGGACGTGAGACACATTGAGCAAATCGGTGGTCTCCATCACTGCTGATGCTGGTCATTCTCAGTGAACCCATCGTTCTGCCAATTTCTGGAAAAACATTGGCCTTCGAGTAAGAAGGAAATTACTTTGCTTAAGAATTCATATTTTGCAGCTGTGTACTGACTGCTTGCTGCCACCAAACCCAGTTCCCCCCAGCTAGAATAACCCTGCAGGTCTCAGCACAGTTTGGCCATCAGTTCCCTCTCCCTTCATGGAGTGGCTGCCTGAAAGTCTATGACCATCCCCACAAGCCCCAGGGATTGGGACACTCTGTGAAGGAGCACGAGGAAGTTAAGCAAGGTCATTTCTATTGCCTAAGACTCCCACGCCCTGGCAATCTGCACATTGTTTGGATCTTGAAACTTGTGAGTTGTGAGTCCCACATGGAGTCTTCCTCCCTGCTGCAGCCCCAATTTGTTGTGAGCTTTATGTTGGCATGGTGGCCATGGGGGCATCCCTCATGTGCCTGCGCACTCCCCCAAAAAGAGAAGTGTTACTGCCTCTCTCAGCCTCGACTCAGGAAACCCAGTGGCAGATGGTCGAGGAGATACAAACTACACCAAAGGAACTCAGCAGCCAGAGAGATCCATCAGTGAGGAAAATGAAAACCCTCACATGCTTGTTGGAAACTCAGGGAGCCAAGGACACTGGGATTGCCTCCACCCAATCATCTCATTTCTACTCTTCCCCACCCCCTCCTCAGAGACATGAGCATGTGGGACCAGCATCCCCGCCCCTCCACACGGAACGTGCACTGGTGCCCAGCCGATCCTCTGCGTCCCAGAGAGGCCATCGAGGTGGGGAGGGAGGAGAGCACAGACATAAATCTTCACACTCAGGCAAAGTGACAGTTAAAAGCATTCTTTGCTGTGATGCGCTGTTCCATGCGGTGCCGTGGGGGAGGCAGCTGGGACGGGAAGGGCTCAAAGGCTGAGGCTGGCCCCAGCTCTGCCTCTGACCAGGGTGGGTTTCAGCAGTCAAGTCACTCTCTGCCTCCGAAATAAGAATAATGATTGTGCCCCTGTTGCAGGGTTCTAGGAAACGCTTAAAGTCAATTTCACCAAATGCACTTTTGCACTCTGGAGTGTCCAGAGCCCCTCAGGGCTTGCCTTTGTTCCACCTGGTCCCCTGTGCTCCCTACTGCACCTTGTTCCTGCTGTCATGGGTGGGAGGGGGCACTTGAACTCAGAGGCTGAGCTGAGCATGATGTCTTGAGGCAATGCAGGTCAAGGGACATGACTGGGGAAGGGCCTTAATGAGGGTCTCCGAGAGAGGACCTGGGCCCATCACAGGCCCTGGCCTGTTTCATGCTGTAGGCTGTCAGCTGCTCCCCTCCTCCTTGCCTTTCTGAGTTAGTATTTTGGGTGGCTCCTTGGACAGCAACTCCAAGCAGATGAATTAAGGCAGCTCTGAAGAGCATTTGTCTCTCTCCTCTATTCCCCTTGGGAAGTAAGGTGGGGGATTAAATCAGTTGCAAAAACTAGGCCAAGGGGCATTCTCCACAGTGAAGTCTTCCAAGATGAAGAGGATTCCGAGACACATCACAGGACAGTAGGTGAAGATTTTCTAACGCTGACACGTCCATGGCAGCATGTGGACCATTCCTGGGGTCTGAGGAGTCCATAAGCTTGGGCAAAACAGCAAATGCCTAATACTGTACACAATTCTTTTCAAAATGAGCATATATTAGGATCATCTGGGAGAGCTTTTTGGACATGCAGACTCCTGGGCCCCACCTCCAGAGATTCTGATTCATCAGGCTTGGGAAGGACCTAGGTCTGCATTGTTTAAAGTTACCAGGTGATGCTGATGCATAGAACACATGAGTGAAACAACGCCCTGGGAATTTCTCCAGAGAGCCAATCCCTTCCCTAGTTTTATATCAGGGACCCAGGTCTCTCTCAGGGTGGGCAAGCCTGTATTTTCACACTAATTTTATGTGTGTTTGGGAGGGCCCAAGCCTACAGAGAAGCTCCAAGAAAAGTACAATGAATTCCCCATATATTCTTTACCTAGATTGCTAACATTTTGCCGCATTGTTTTATCTCTCTTCCATAATATTATTACTGATTTATTATTATCTTTGCTGAACTATTTTTGAGTACGTTACAAATACCATGACCCTTCATCCCCAAATACTTCAGCATTTATCTCCTAAGAATAAGAACTTCTCTTACATAACCACAGCAGAATGATCTCACCCAGGAAATGATTATTGATACAATACTATTATCTAATGTTCTGACAATACTCAGACTATGCCAGGTGTCCCAATCATGTCCTGTATGGCAATTTTTTCCAGGCTGCAGTTCAGCATTAGGCACTACATTTAGTTGAAATGTCCTGTTACATTCATGATTTTTAAACCATTGATGTTTTCATAGAAGTATTTTTCTTCAAGAACATTTTTCTTGGTAAACAACAGCTTTGTTCTTATCTTCTGTCTTTACTGCTTGCGAAGAGCTGGGAATCCAGTGCTGGCCTGAAGTGAGAGCAGATTTTCCCAGGCCCAGCTCTGTGCCTCCCAGCCCTGAGCTGCCTGGTGAGCCAACTTCCCCGGGGCAAACCACGTGACCTTTAGTATTCTCCTTGCTCTTCAGTAAATGAGTTGTCACCTGGCTTTGTCATTGCGTGAACTATTTCTATGGATGTGTAAAGCTACCTAATATTACTTCACTGTACCTCACATCTCCCCAGGAAGTGACTAATAAAGGATGGGTCACTTTGGCCCCTTCCCAACTCCCTCCAAAGGCAGCTGACTGAATGCATGCTTCTGAGGGTGAATTTTTTTCCAGCAGTTGGAGCTACACCCAATCTGAGATAGAATAAGCAACTGTGTTTCTTCTGCCACAGCCAGTGTCACCTGCAACTAATATCAAGTGGTCAAAAATGAGATGGTGACCATGCACAACACACAAGCCATGACAGAATCCAACTGTGACATCCTCCTACTGCCTCCGGTTCTACAACAGGAGCAGGAAAGCAAAGCTTGTGCCAGGGCAACTGGTGGGTCTGATCTGTGGAATTCACAGTGAGCAGACAGGACACATGGTGGAAAAAGATGCATTTTGTCTAAGCATCTTCCTGGCTTATCTTGAACGAAGCCTAAATTTAAAAAGAAAATGCCATAGGTTTCTTTAAATGGCTGGATTTTGTTGTTTTATTTTGCTAGTATTTATTGAAGGGTGGTATGTGTTTTCTGTGCGTGAATTTATTTTTAATTAAAAAGTTCTTTTCAAGGGGTCAAGAGACTTAACAGTAGGTCATCATTCAGGGTTTTGTTTTTTTTTTTCTTTTTTCTTTTTTGATTTAAACAGAAAGTAGCAGGAGGAAAGATGTGTTACTGGAGTAAAGGTTCAAAGTTAGGGCCTTCTGGAGGATGCTGGGAGATGAGTGGTGGGAGGAGAGTGTTCCTTTCTGTTCAGACACTCTAGTTCTATTCCTCTTAAGCCTGCTGTTGTCTTCCTGGCTCTCTTTGAGTACCTCGATGGTTGTCACTGCAAACACAGCCAAGAAGCTCTGTACAGGATCCCCTACAGAACCGTTTGGTGGGTACATGGGATGGTTTCTAGACTCACTCTTTTCCTGTAAAGTAAGCATTCTCATCCTTACTCTAGATAGTTGCCACATAGTATCTCTGTAGGATGACCACACATCTTGCTTTGCCCAGAGTAATCCCATTTATCTGTTATCCCAATATAATTATTAAACGGCCACATTTCATTTTCAAAAGTGTTCTGGTTGGATGATAACTTATATGATTCCTCTAAGACTCTGAGAAACTTAAAGTAATTTCTCCCTGTACAAGAGCCAATGGGGTTGTTTGGGCAATTTGTGCTGGTGCGTACCACTCTCCAGCCTAGTGGTCGGCTCCCCACTGCTTCTACTTCACCTTCTGCTGTGGGAGATTAATCCATCCCTACCCTTGCATTCCAGAGGTTCTGATGGCCCCACCTCTTCCTGTCTTCTGCTCCACATTTCTTACCTTCCTCAGTTAAGAGTTTTACCGAGCCTTGGATCGGCCTAGGTGTGTCATGCCAGTAGGGCCACTGGACTGCGTTCACCCCATTCACCTCCAGCCCAGAGACATCGGGAGGGAAGGTTTCTGCTCTACCACATGGAAGCAGCCTTTTCTTTCCCAGGCCACAGGCCTTCCTCGGGGACACATGGCGTTGGATGAGGCCGTTATTACATGGTTCTGTGCCACAGGTCCTTTATTTATAAATCTGAAAGAAGACTAACAGCTTTAAAGTATTTTGAGAACCTCAAAGCTCAGAAGATTATAAATAGCAAAAGATATTTTTTTCTCATCTAAAGTGGCAGCACGGATACTGTGGTTACTTAATAGATAGCGTGTGGCCCCTGGGCCCTTGCAGCTGATGGGTTTTTTTCCAGTGTCTATTTATAGAGCTAGGTCAGAAATATCACTTCCGTTGGAACTTGACCTATAGACCACTGTCAATTTTAGAGACCCAAGGAAGTAGAGGGTGCACTAAATACAGCTGGTTCACAGGTTCAGTTAGTGAACCACAAACCCCTGAGGAAATTAATTTTTCTGGAGGATAGATATCTGAGCCTATCCCAGGCTCTTGTATTCGATACCTTTGCCCTGAGGCCTCACAGAGCTCATGGGTCATCTTGAATCCTTATTCTAGAAATAGCCTGCCCTAGGCAGTCTCCCTTCTTCTTCTATAACCCATCTATCCTTTTTGCCTTTGGTTGCTCATTGTATAGAATAAGAGCTGATGATCCACCAACACAGGTACCCTAGACTACGCTGAGGAATGTAGGGAAAAGCAGATCTTGATTATTTCCTTGCTTTGTCTTTTTATTGAGGGTAACCAAGATTCTGAGTCACCTCTCCACTTCAGATGGATGAGCCAATAAAAAGCAGGCTGGAGCTCAGTAACTTCCACGGGCCTGGTTGGAAACAAAAGAAACAGGGTTAAGTGGATGATCCTTCCCTTCTGATCCCTCCACTCACACTCAGGCACTCAGACTTCTAGCTCTGCTATTACGAAGTCGTGTGTGCCGGGATGTGGCTACCAACCAGCATGTGTTTACCCATCATATGATCTTCATAAGTGGGACAGACTAAGAAAATTCCCAGTCTGGAGAGAAATCTACTATCAGGAAAAGAAACACATGTGTGTCCTCTCTTCTGGCATGAAAAGAGTGCCGGGTAGGCCCAGCAATTCAGTGATTCACACGAAGCAGAGCCTTCTCAAACTTCCTGGGAAAAGTGAGCTTCTGAACGAGGAACCAATTTCTTGTCACCAAAATAGCATCGACTCCAAGTGTTCTAGGACAGGCAGGAGCTTTTGAGGCCATTTTCACCAACAAGAAATTGTCACGGGTAAGGAGAGTGAGGCTTCAGGAGGTGATGGAACTGCTCATTCTGAGACCAATGCCTTACTTTGTTCTGTCATTTAGCAGACTTCTAAGCAACTAGATTCTAGAGTTCATTTGAAAAATGTCAACCTGCTAGTTTTGGCTAAAGCAAGATAGAATTAAGAATGTAAATCTGTCACTAAACCAGTGAGAGCAGTATAAAAAAATGCCTAGAGACTTGGCTCTAGGTAAACTGAGTCCTAACTAAGGGCCACAAGCACAGTCCCTTGTTACAACCCTCTCCTTCTCCACCTCGGTCTTTAAAAGCCACAGCTGAGCGGGAAATAGGATTGCAGGGTCCTGCCTTCTGGCCAGCATGTGAACACAGGCAGTCATGCTTCAGGATTTGGGGGAAAGAGGTAAGAAAGAGAATGTCAGTTCAGTGGTAACATACCATCTTCCTCCCTGGATTTATTTCAGTCCTGAAAACATTTGTAGGTATTGCTGTTCCTTTTTTTTTTTTTAAGTGTTCTATTTCTACTCTCTGTAGGTGGCCTTTCATCTGAAGGGACCAAATATCCAGAATATCCAGTGCTCGAAGGCCATGAACTTTTCCTTCCCCTCTGTTCCTATTCTGGGAGTCACTGCTTTGTTTGGGGGAGATTTATTTTGTTTTGTTTTGTTTTTTTTGTTGTTGTGTTTTTTTAATATGGAAAAATGTATTCCTTTAAAGTTGACCCTTTTGCTACAGGGCAAATGTGTTTCTGTTACGCACTAGAGATTCAATTTGATCTCCCAGAAATGCTTAGCACAGGAGTCATAAATTGCAGTGTTTTCAAGGAAGGATATTTCTCATTCAAGCCTCCCCAGCAGGCCCCTTTCAGCACTGACACAGACTGGTACCAAAATCCACTTGCCTTGTTGGAAGTCAAGGCTGCATAGCAACCTGGCCGTCCTCCTCCAGTAGGACTGCATGAGGGTTACACCCTGTGTGGACAGAGCAGGCAGAGAGCTCCTTGCCTTGGGAGAAATCTGTCTTCACAACCAATTGCCACTTGAGGTGAGTAGGGAACTGGATCCAAAAGATAGTCATGAAAGAGATTCCAGAATTTAAATCCTGCTTTAGCCACTTCATAAGTAAATCTCACTCTATTGGCTCATTATGAATAGAATTTAAAAATGTAGATGATGATGATTAAACTTTTTCCTCCCTAGAATTTCATCTTCACTGTTTGATCATCTTTGTTCATGTAATTTATACATATCAAGTGTCTTCATCTGAGGGTCACCAAGAACCTTTGGTTGCCTGGAGGCAAGAATTATTATTCACGTTTTACAGATGGGTTAGCAATCACAGAAAGAAAACATGCTTTGACTTACCTAAAAGAGCCTCTGAGAGAGTGGGGAATGAATGTTCCCACAGTCTTTTATAGAAAGCCCTGACTTCAGTGTGAATAAATTAGATTTGCTCTATGTAGCTTACGCAGAGACTTCAACAGGCTCAATCCTGTAACAATGAAAATCCTCAAAAATGAAAATATTTTCAAAGCTCAGTTTGTGTATTAGATTTTTTATTTGTATTGAAACTAACCAAATTCCAGACAATGAAGTCATACTACCTTGGCAGGTCTAATTATCATAATCATCAAACAAGAGAGGGAGGGAGAGAACACCCCAATTTTTAGAACTTCCGCTTACAATGATTCACTTATCTGTTTCCTGACCAATTAGGTCATTGAGCAGGAAATCACCTTTTTTGAAAAACCAGTAAGCAGATTCTCCTACCTTAAGCTTCCCAAAAACAGCATTCGTGATCATTTATGCCAGTCCTCTCCTAGGAATGCTTGAAAGTTAAAAGACTTTAAGAGACCATTACGTTTTCTACTTGAAAATAAAGTTATAAATTTATAGGAACTAACAGCTTCTCTACCTCGCTCTCTCATGACCCTGACCCTACCACCGTAATCACCCTTTGGCTGTTTTCCTGTATTTGAAGCCCTGTTAAGTGAGATAGCTTTACAGTCCTAACCAGATTTTTAAGTGAATGATCAGAGAAGGTCAGTCCCAGGCCACCTGGTACGTGTGAATCCAGCTGCTGGGCCAGTGGAACAAGGTTCAGTAGCTTGCTGAGCTAGGGCACTGCACATCAGACAGAGGAAGCCAAGTGTGGAACCTGAGTGACACACAGAATTTAGATGAGCAACAGGATCTCTACAGCACACCTCCCGGCGTCATCCCAAAGACAGGCCTCTGGGCTCTCAGGTCCCTTGTAAGGGCCTCACTGGCGGAATAGCTAGCAATTGGAGCTGAGGAACTTGGTGGATCTGGAGAGGGCTACGTGGAGGAGTAGTGAAGACTCAATGGCAGCCGGGCTTGGTGGCTCAGCCTGTAATCCCGCTCCTTTGGGAGGCTGAGGTGAGTGGATTGCCTGAGCCCGCGGGTTCAAGACCCGCCTGGACAGCGAGACCTCATCTCTACAATAAATCAAAAAATCAGCTGGGCATGGTAGCACATGCCTGTAATTCTGGCTACTCGGAAAGCTGAGGCGGAAGAATCGCCAGAGCCCAGCAGGTCAAGGCTGCGGTGGCCGGGAGCAGTCACTGCACTCCAGCAGTCTGGGCGACAGAGTGAGACTCCAACTCAAAAAAAAAAAAAGACTCAATGGCCTGGTCTTGACCCTAGCTGTGTCAGCAACCAACTATGTGACCTTGAGGGAGTGACTTAGTCCCCTGTGACCTCAGTCTGTCAATAAGGATGATAATATTACTTACTTCATTGGGTTGTTGGGAGGATCAAAAAAGATGTAACTAAAATTCAAAGCACAAACAAGATATAAGCTTACTTAGTGCCTAGCATGTGCTACCTTTAAAGATGTTGCCTTTTTAAGTCATTACCTGCCAAGGCTTTGCTGTTGCTGCTGTGATAGTGGGTTTTGTTTGTAAGCACTCCTGCAAATACCTTACCTCAAGTTTGCTCACTCAGGATTTCCTTGGAAATTCTGCTGTGGCCATGCACTCATGGCCTTTAGGACTTGGGTTTACCTATCCAGAAAATAACCAAGTATATGGGTATCTTTTTATACTGTTCTCATTGGTTTAGCCACATGGAGTTCTTTAAATAGTTGCTACTGGCCCAGATGTGGCTCAGACCTCTGAAGACACCTGTGTCTTCCTTTAGACCTGAGAAACTCTTACGGTTTATCACCAAAACAAATTTTTGAGTGCTTAACTAATTATCAACTCCCAGTTATTCACATGCAGGTTTTTCTTGGCAAACTTCATTCTGTCACTTAGCAAGCATCTAAGCAACTGGCTTCTAGAGCATAATGGAAAAATGTCTATTAATTTTAGCTAAAGCAAGATATAATTATGAATGCAAATCCACTGCTAAAACAAGTATATAGCAGGATTCAAAGTTTCGTGTTGCCGGTCTCGCTGGCTCAGCCTGTAATCCCACGCTTTGGGAGGTTGAAGTGAGTGGATTGCCTGAGCTCGCGGGTTCGAGACCCGCCTGGGCAACTTGGCGAGACCTCATCTCTACAATAGATTAAAAAATTAGCCAGGTGTGGTAGCGCGCACCTGTGGTTCCAGCTACTTGGAAGACTGAGGCGGAAGGATCACCAGAGCCCAGCAGATTGAGGCTGCAGTGGCTGGGAGCAGCCACTGCACTCCAGTCTGGGTGACAGAGTGAGACTCCAACTAAAAAAAACAAAACAAAACAAAGTTTAGTGTTAATAATGTATTAACTAGTGATTTAACCAGTATTTATAAGCATCATCTGTGTCACAGACCTTGTGTTAAGTGTTTCAGTCATGCTAGCCTAAAGGAGACATGGATTTGGTCTTCTTATAATGGACTATCCTGTGTCACTTAGCAACAGTGATAGATTCTGAAAAATTCATCATTATTGTGCAATTTCATTGTTGTGCAAACATCATAGAGTGTACTTACACAAACCTAGATGACACAACTTGTTACACACCTGGGGTCTATGGTACAGCCTGTGGTTCCCAGGCTACACACCTGAACAGCAGGTTACTGTACTGAACAGTACAGGCAGTTGTGACACAAAGGTAAGTGTTTATATATTCAAACATATCTAAACATAGTCATGGTACAGTAAAAATATAGTATAAAATTTTGTTTAAATGGTTTACCCGTCTAGGGTACTTCCCACGAATGGAGCTTGCAGGACTGGAAGTTACTCTGGGTGGGTCAGTGAGTGATCGTGAATGTGAAGGCCTAGGACATTACTATAGACTCTATAAACACTAGACACTTAAAGTACACTAATTTATTTAAAGCTTTTTTTTTCAATAATAAATTAACCTTAGCTTACTGTAGCTTTTTTACCTTATATACTTTTAAATTTTTAAACTTTTGGACTCTTTTAGTAACATTTAGTTTAAAACATAAACATTGTACAGATCTATAGAAATATTTTCTTTATATCCTTATTCTATAAGCTTTTTCTATTTTTAAAATTTTTTTAATTTTTAAAACTTTTTGATCAAAATCTAAGATGCAAATACACACACTGGCCAGGGCCTAAATAGGATCTTTCACCTTCATATCTGTCGCACTGAAAGGTCTTCAGGAGCAATAATTTGCATGGAACTGTCATCTCCTATGACAACAATATCTTCTTCTGGAATACTTTCTGCAGGAACTGCCTGAGGCTGGTTTAACATTTATGTTTAATACATAGAATGAGTATACTGTAAAATAATGATAAAATGCATAGTAAATGCATGAACCAGTACCATTGTCATTTATTATCATTATCAAAGCATAAATGAATATGCTAGGCTTTTATACGACTGGCAGTGCATGGATGTATTTATAACAGCATCACTACAGACACTGAGTAATGCATTGCACTGTGACATTACCACGTCTGCAACATCATGAGATGGCAGGAATTTTCTATGGCTCTATTTTAATGTTATGGGACCATTGTCCTACATGCAGTCGAAACATTGTTATGCACAGCACATGACTGTGTATTAAGGGTGAAAAGAAAAGCACACAGGCCAGACTCAGTGGCTCAGTCTGTAATCCTGCGCTTTGGAAGGCCAAGGTGATTGAATTGCCTGAGCCCTCAGGTTCGAGACCCGCCTGGGCAACTTGGTGAGACCTCATCTCTACAATAAATAAATAAAAATTAGCCAGGGGTGGTAGCACACACCTGTAGTTCCAGCTACTTGGAAGACTGAAATGGAAGGATCGCCGGAGCCCAGCAGGTCGAGGCTGTGGTGGCCGGGATCATGCCACTGCACTCCAGTCTGGGCGACAGAGTGAGACTCCGACTCAAAAAAAAGAAAAGAAAAGCACACAAATGATATACCACAGGATGGATAATGGCAGCAATGAAAGAAAGTGACATAAGTATTATGGAAGTTTAAAGGAGGAAGACATTATTTCAGTGAAGATTAGAGAAGTTGAGGTTTAGGAAGCGCATTGAAGGCAGGGTAGATTTTGGACATGTGGACATATGTGAGTCCAGGATGGGGGGAGAACACAGGGAGGAAGTGATAAAATTGGAGCAAAAGTATGTGAAATGGAGTGAGGGAGGAAGTGTGGAAGGGCAGAAGACCCTTAAAGACCAATATTAGGAATTTTGATTCCTCTGGAGGCACTTGGGAGCCACTGAAAGTTTTTGAGCATGCTGGCTGTAAGTGGGAGGATAGTGTGCTTAGGTGTGTGCTTAGACGAGGTAAGTCAGGCAATAAAATAGAGGATGGGCTTTAGTAGAAAGAAATTGATGGCAGCATGGACATCAAATAGAAACTAAAGCAGTCACACCAGGTGAAAGCTAATGTGGGTTTAAGATTGGGGTAGGAGGAATAGAGGGTGGGAATGGATCTGAGGGTGAATAGGAGGAATGGAGAGGGGTATGATCTGGGGGGTGGGTTGAGAGGAATGGAGGGGAATGATCTGAGGACTGGTAGGAGGAATGGAGGGGAGATATAGGTGGGTTTTTGCAGTTCAGTGGATAAGACCTCATGTATATTGGAAGTGAGACTTTTGAGAAAAGGAGAAATTTTAAACTGAATTTGAGGTTTGAAATTGGATTAACTGGAAGGTCAAAGAAGAAACATAAAGGAGAGGACACTGATGTCAGAGGACATGAGCTTGAATAGAGGATACTGAGTTCACAGTGCTGAAATTTCTGATGCCAGGCCTGCAGTTCTTCTGGTTAAATGGAGGGCAGGTGTTGGGATGAGTTGGGGTGAGACCAAGGCTAAGAGGCCACCCACCCAGGTTGCCATCCCTGTTGTGTGAGGCCCTGCTTTGTGGACCAGACTCTGCAGGCCTCATGGGAATGAGACTTATCCAGTTCACAAGCATGTTTATCCATGTGTTTTTCAAAACTTAAACATGTAAAAATTAAGCCAACACTTTAAAGCTGGAGATTATACTTAAAGCACTGACTTCTGGCTTTTCTTTTAAAAATAAAAAGATATGACTACGATCTCACATGGCCATGTGACAACAGCAGCTGGAGCTAAACAGAGGCTGCCCCCTTGAGATCCTGAGTGATTTCTCAATTCACCTTAGGTCCTGCACTTCCCATCACCTCCTCAAGTTTAAAGATTAAAAGCCAGTTGCTAAATCTATAGAGATGAAAAATAGATTCATGGTTGCCTAGGAGTGGGCAGGGAAAGGGGAGCTGGGGGCTGATGGCCAATGGGTATGGGATTTGTCTTTGGGATGATGAAATGTCCTAAAGTTGGTTGTGGTGGTGGTTGAACAATTCTGTGGATATAGTAAAAGCCATGGAATTGTACACTTGAAATGGGTAGATTGTATGATAAGTGAATTATCTCAATAAGGCTTTTCTCTAAAATACAAATGTAGTTGCCATTGCAGTGTTGGTTTTCTTATAGCAGAAAATCTTTTTCTATCAAAAAGGGGAAAATGAAAGGGAGATTAAGACAGTTGTGAATTTCAAGATAGATATAGAGACTGCAGCTCTTTGTAGCAGTAATGAT
Organism: Carlito syrichta; assembly: GCF_000164805.1. Classification (NCBI taxonomy): domain Eukaryota; kingdom Metazoa; phylum Chordata; class Mammalia; order Primates; family Tarsiidae; genus Carlito; species Carlito syrichta. Next base: position 561,644 of record NW_007113364.1, on the reverse strand, counting down.
TTCCACATGTTAATATGCAAGCACCTGGCCTCCTTATTAACATCCGTTACTTTCCGAGCCACTGAAAGCATTTGCTATTAGACAGGAAAAAATGTGTCTGTGCCCCACTCCCTGAGGTCCACCCACAACTAAGAAGGGAGAGAGAAAAAGATGGAGACGAGAAAGACGTCATCCACATGGTAAAAGGAGAAGCAGAAGAGACCAGGAGATTGGATGCCAAGGAAGGAGGAACCTTTATCACCTGCTGACAAGAGGTCAAGAAGGATGAGGACAGGGAAGTCAGGAGGTTATAGGAAACCAGCCAATGAGAGAACTGAGAGAGATGGGGCCAGAGATATGCAGAGGCAGCTGATGCATGCTCAGGGTATGTTGTTCAGGAGTTAGGATTCCGTCTCAGACATGGAGGACTGATGGGGCTCGAGTAGGTGATCAGATCAGAACAATCTGGATGATCTGTTTCACATTAATATGTGCATGTTTTAAACTGTGTGCATGTTGAACCAAGGTCATCCCAAATTTCATTCTTTCCTATACTAAATTCTCCTTCAATCTGAAATCCCCAGGCTTGTTGAGACACCCTCCCATCATTGATTTCCATCTAATTTATTCCTGTACCTGCTTGAACCAAGAAATGACTGGTGTTATCTAATCCAGGAGTTCTGAGCCTCAGTATGTTATAATTCTTTGTTGTGGCTTGCTATCCTATGCATTATAGGATGTTCAGCAGCATCACTAGCCTCTGCCTCCTAGATGCCAGTAGCACTCCCACTGAGACGTTGCTAAGAAAATTGCCCCCGGCCAAAAACCTCTGAACTACATGTATCTATCATAGCACCTGGGTCCAGAAGCTTAAGGCCATGTGTAGTTGGTAGACCATCCTGAGAGCACTGACCTGGGAAAGAGGACCAATTCCTACTCCACACTGAGGGGGTGCAGATCACTTGATGCAGTGCCAGGGCCACAAATGAGAAGCTCAAGGCCCCGTGGGCTTTAGCTAGCTCAATGGATGTCAACCTTCTGTACTTGATGTCCTCAGTGAAAAGAGACAGTATCTGGAGGCTATAAGGCAGATTAAACGTACAGCTGTGCCTCCCTAGGGTGAGGATTCCTGCCATGGCCCAGGGCCTTGTGGGCTCAGGAGTTCAGAGGAGGCCTTGGGATGTGCTAGGTCAGACAGTGGGAGCTGACTTCTACACAGCAGAGTTTGGGGGCCCGCCTCTAAGGAAGAAGAAGGGGGCAGAGAGCAGGAGAGGCTTTTTCCTGGCCAAGTCAAGAAGGGTTGTCGATGTTAGAGAGTAGCTGAAATACAATTTGAGTAGACCAGGAACTCAGATAAAGTTTGCATCAGATCTTCTCCCTTATAGGGACGTCTTAGAAAGTAAAAGAATGTTTTTCTTGGAATAAGGGTGTCTAAAACAGATAAGATATGAAATATTGAGATCTTCCAGATTCTTCTTCTTGATGTGTATATAGGGGTGGGAGGACAAAGGAATTTTAGATGTATGTGTCACCATTTATATATTGATAAGAAAAATTGAGTTAAGACTCTTATCAAGTTAAAAATGTCTGACAACTCTACTAAACTAAGACTTTCATAACTAGCTCTTCTATGGAGGAGCACCATACCTTTATGCTGAGGGTACTGAGTGGCTTGGTTTATTATCAGCCATGGCTCCAAAGTGCTTTGCAGTGTATCCTCCTGTGGGTACATAACTTGTTATTTAGCCCAGCGGTGGTCATTTTCACTGAGACGGAAGGAAACTCGTGCTGGTTTTTATTTTTACTCTCATATTCCTTAACCTCTCTGCTTTTTTTCTAATTCATCAACTTTCATGGTGATGTGCTGAGCCTCCACGTACCCTCTGAGCACCAAGGAATGACTGGACTGTGTGTGAAATGCCACTTCGGGAAAGGGCTTCCATCACCACAATCCTTCCCGCTTTCATTTCAGGCATGTCTGGGTCCAGCTGTGTGACGGCTGCACTAGGAAACACCTGGAGTCATAGTGTGAACACCCGGCTGATTTTCCAGTATCTCAACTCAGAGAGAAGACAGGTGAGTGCATTGACAGTGTTCTCTGACTGAATGTGAGCATCCTGGCAACCTTAGAATCTTCTGAAAGTGTTGGCCACATCATCCATCCTGGACCAGCACTGGCAAGGGGATATCAAGAAAACCAGCACCCCTGCTGGCCCCAATAGCAGGAAGAAAGTACAAATTGACGTTCCTCTGATATTTGTAGGTGACCAAGGTGACACCTCTAGGAATCTCAAATTCTCCATCTCTTAAATGATTATTTTATTTCAGCTATATTTTTTGAGAGCTGGATACTTTGCATATGAATTAAATAGTGATGGTGCTTTTTCTTGGAGTAGTATGAGGGAGGACCCAAAAAACCCCAAAATTTATTTATAAAAATTTTGTATTTATTCTTACATATTTACACTTCAGTCACCTTCAAAGTACTCTCAGTTTGATGCAATATTCCTATTGAGATGCTTTTTCACTGCTCAAAACAGTTTTTGAACTCATCAGTTTTGATGACTTTTAGTGCTTTTGCTGTTTTTTGTTTTACCTCTTCCACATCAGCAAATGTTTTCCTTTGAGGACTGTTTTCATTCAAGAAAACAAAACAAAAAAAGTTGCTCAGGGAGAGACCTAGTGAATAGGGAGGATGGGGCACAGGAGTCCTGCCGTTTTAGGGTCAAAAACTGCTGAACACTCAGCACAGTATGGGCAGGTGTGCTTGTAAATCACCCATCATGAAATAGGCAAATGCGTTGAAAGAATCTCAAAAAAATAAAAATAAAAAATTCATTTAGGCCGAATGTAGCCTCTCACAACACTAGATGCTACACTGATGCTGATGGGTTCCTAGAACACATACCTCATGGGGAAAACCTGTACTATAAGGGGCCCACCCTCCAAAAGATAACTCTGTTTTTTGGGGGGTCCCTCCTCATATACTTTGAAAACCTGAGGACAGACAGATGCTACCAAATGCATAAACTATTCCCCAGAGCCTGGGCTCTTTTATATGAAAGCATAGACCTGTAGTTTTAAGTACTGAATGATGCTAGGGAGACCTTAAAGGGTCTCCAAAGAGACCTCCAAAGTCCAAAAAGATGATGACTCTCTCAGGGCTCCCTATTTATGGTTCTTTTTTTTTTTGAGTTGGAGTCTCACTCTGTCGCCCAGACTGGAGTGCAGTGGCCGCTCCCAGCCACCGCAGCCTCGACCTGCTGGGCTCCGGTGATCCTTCCGCCTCAGCCTTCCAAGCAGCCGGAATTACAGGCATACGCTACCATGCCCAGCTGATTTTTTGATTTATTGTAGAGATAAGGTCTCGCCGCCCAGGCGGGTCTCAAACCCGCGGGCTCAGGCAATCCACTCACCTCAGCCTCCCAAAGGCGCGGGATTATAGGCTGAGCCACCGAGCCCGACTTCTATTTATGGTTCTTATGGTCCCATCCAGAAAGGGTACTTTCTACCCCTTTTTAAATTTTCTCTTCCCATTCCAAAGAAAGGGATGCCACTCTCTGACTTCTTTGGTACAATGTTTCATATCAGAAATCTCTTTTTCCTGATGTCTAACTTCAACTTTATCCTGCCATATGACCAGATTCAATCAAGATCTCTCCTGCAAAGGAGGAAGAGGAAGAAGAAGAAGACAGGCTGATTATTTTGATGTTCTGGAGGGGGCATAATTCAGAAGACAGATTTGCCCATCTTGCTGTATATATATATCAAATTTTAATTTATACATTAAATAAAAAGGCATGAAATATTGCACTGGTGCTCCTTTCTGGAGGAGATTGTGGGAAGGGTGCTGTTGCCTTTACCTGGGTGAGATAAATTGGCTCTTTGTCAAAGAGGCAGGAGTTATCAAAAACAGGTGTGCACTATTGCCTGTTCCAGAAGTAACTTCCCAAATGCCCTTGGTTACAGACCAGAGGATTCTTCTTGACTTGTGTGGGACTGTGTAAATGACATTCCAGAATTGAGCCAGCCATGTCCTGGGAAGACAGAACTGCTTGCTTCCATTCAGGGAACATTCTTGAGTTTTCGGGCCCTGGAGTGCTCATTACCTCAGTAGTACCTTTTCTCTGATAATTTAAGTCCCTGAGTTCTGAATCCACTACTTCTCTTTTTAGGGGAACACATTCAAAAATATTCCTGGAGAACCTGGTGACCTTTGGTTGGACCCTAGTTATAAATCATGTTAAATAAACCTTGCTGCAGCCTTCAGGGATACCATTAAGGATTGTCAAGCACCCCTCTCTAAACTCTATCAGAGGAAACTAAATTCTTTGTGAATCAGTGTTGAGTCATTCATTTTCATGGATCCTTGATCCCACTCCTTGAAAACTTACAGCTTATCTCCGCTTTAGATTTTAGAAGGCATTCTTGCTGTAACATGCTGATTTTGTGATTTTATCTATTATAGATGGTATCATGGATTCAGGGCTCCCACATCCTAGTTTTACAAATTCCAGTTGGAATTTATAAGTAAATAAGGAAGCTAGAGCCACATTTTCCCTTTCCTTTTTTTCTTTGTTTTAATAAATTAACAAAAGGAAATAGCTGATAGGAAAAATGCTATTATTTTATGTCTCTTTGGTGACTGGAGGATGTTGGTAGGTCTTGGCTGGTAGGGTCAAATGCAGGCCACTGGTCACAAGGAGAACCAGAAACAAAGTGTGGATGGACCAGTGACAGTCTGTCAACTCATATCCTATTAGACAAGTTGGTAGTGTTATCTTACTCTACAAAGAACTGCTTGTGAGTATCATTACTAATCAATAAGGAATGGACTTAAATGCCTTTGAATTATATTTTCAAACAAGAATTACAAATTAATGTAAAATATGACAAGTGTTAAGTTGACCAATTCAGGCAAAGAACATATACTTAATTACTCTGAAGAAATATGCGTGCCTTTGGGGACCAGTTGTTAAATTTGTGACCTAAATAACTAGGATGAAGTTTGGTATAGAAAACGTGTCTCTATCTGATAACCTTATCATGCCTTAGCAGAGGGTGTGCTTAGTGATTCACTGAGTCTTTCCTGTGGTCTTATTTCACGACAAACTATAGAAGCCATTTGAAGATAAGCCTTTTCTGGGATATATGCACAAGCAATACTTTAAAGCTAGCCTTTAAGGTAATTGTTCCAAATAATACTTTTTCATAACACTGCTTCATAGCAGAACATGCCTGGATCATTTTAGGACAATCAGACTTCTGGGATACCAGACACTTAGAGAAGATACCAGGTACAGTTTTTTGGTTTTTAGGTTTTTTTTCAATGCCCAAGCAGAGGTCACTCCACCAAGGGATCAAGGTTATGGGGTGAGGATTCTGTTTTATCCTGTTTCTATGACATTGAGCTCTACACCAGGGCTCTTAAACGGGAGGCTTAGTCTGAGATCACAGGCCTGGAAGGGGGTCAAGTCAAGCTGAGCAGATCTTCGAGCGGATTAGCCTGAGAGCTGAATTGTGTAGTCCAAGGTTAGGAGCCCTCCCTAGCTGATTATTTTCTTTACACCCTGGAAACGTTGTAAAATTATATAACCAATAAAAGAAATCTCCTTATCAGGGCACAAGTCAAGTTAATTATCTTGTTTATTCTGCTTCATTGTTTGCAAAAACCCTCTTAAGAAGCTGGGAAACATTTTCTTTTGGACGAATGTAACTTTTCCCCCATTTGACTTTTATTTACTCTTCTCTGACTCTGCTTCAATCTTGCCTCATCCTTTTTGCAACATTTTTATTCTTACTGTAGTCATATTCCTAGGCTAGAATTAAAATGGCCTCCACTAGGTTTTGTTGTTGTTGTTGATTTTAATTCATCAAAAATATGTTTTGGTCCACCCTGGGCATGGCATGGCATCACATGGGGGTGCAGAGAAATAGAAAACTTCCATCCCAAGAGTGCTTCTGGTCTAGTAAGGAAGATGTTATACACACACAGACACACACACACACACACACACACACACACGCGCGCGCGCGCGTACACACACACGTGCACACGCACACAAACACACACACACACACACACTACCCATGGGTGATCAAAATGCAGCGTGGGAGCTCAAGAACAAACGAACACTGGGTACTGTCTCGAGGCAGTGTTCGATTGATTTTCTTATGAGCATTTAAAACAACAACTGTTTTAAATCCAAAGGAAAGAAAAACAATCAAAGGCATAATAAGTATTTTCAGGAAAAGATAGGGCTTGAGTGTCAGCTTAAAATCAGTGGTCCTCAAGTCTGGCTGTAGTTTCGATTCATCCCAGGAGCAAGTAGACCAGTGCCAGTCACAGCCCACCCTTCCCTGATCAATCAAATCGGCATCTCTGCCTGTAGGACTGGGCACTGGTATTGCTGTTATTTGCAAAACTCCCCCAGGTGGCTCTCATGTTTAGCAAGGGTTGAGAACTCTGCCTTCTACGAAAGATAACATTGGGTTCGTCAGAAAGGGAGGTGCTGGAGTGTGGTGGGCAGCATGGAGGAAGAGTGGGAGGGCAGGCCACATGTGGAGGGCAGTGGGGCTCTGCCCCATAACAGGAGTGGAGGGTTTGGGTGCACAATCGACATTCCCTCATGAATCACCTCCTCTCTACTGGTTGCTGTGCTAATGAGATGCTGGAGACCAGGAGATGGTTGCTGCCGTCTGGTTGTTCATGGTCTTCTTGGGGAGACAGACAAACATGTAAACAGGATGTGTAGTAACCAGAAATTGAGTAAGCAAGGAGGAGATAGGGACTCTTGGGAATGTTCTGTTGCCGTGGGTGAGGCAGGGCTTGCAAGATGATTGGCTGAGACCTTTGCTTGGGAAACCAGGTGGCTTGTAGCAAGGCTGGAAAAGCCAGAGTCAGGCTGGCCATCCTTGAAAAAAGGATGAAAACATTCATGTTCACATTCAAAGCTTCATGAAGTCTATTCCTTCCAGCCACATATGGGATTATATAAATTTTCAAGTGCCCTAGAAGGAGTAATGAAGTAAATTAATCCTGACTATGCCTTACACCCCCTTGATGAAATAAATATTATGACTCTCTTATTTCAACAAATTGGAAAGAGGTAACTTTTTCATGTAGGAAGTTTATTTAAATAGACTTTATAAGAATGTTTTCATCTTCTATTTAGGAGACACCCTGATGTTACAGAGCACTTGAAGGACAAGCCTAGAGTAGCTAGTAAACTGTTGACAGGACCAAGAATATCACTCAAACTCCTGATCTTCACTTGAATTCATAGGCTGTTCTCGAAGTCCCAGGTTGTTTTGCCTCTTGGAAGTATTCAGCCTTTCCATTCTGGTGATAGATTTCTTCTCAGAGTATCCATTTCATATTTTATTTTTTATATGTTTCCCAGGCTGGTCTTGAACTCCTGGCTTCAAACCATCCTCCTGACTCACCTTCCCAAAGTGCTGGGATTATAGATGTGAGCCACCACACCCAACCTATTTTATATCTCCAGAGACTCAAACACCAACACTGAAGGCTTCCCTAGCACCAGCTATGATCACCCTCTTCCCACTGGCCCACAGTTGCACCTGACCTTTGTCGCTGTTCTTGTACTTTTGAGCCCTGAATGATGAGCCCTTGAGGTCTGTAACTAAATTTATCTGTGTCCCCTCAGAGGTAAGGACAGTACTTGACACACAGTTCTTACTGTGTCCCATTTATTTTGAATGAGAGAAAGAGAGAGAGAGAGAGAGAGAGAGAGAAAGCAAAAGAAATAAACTCCTTGTATCTACTGACAAGCCCAGTGTTGCGGCTGAAGACCATATTACTCACTTAGAACCACTCTTCCTGTCAGAACAGAGTTTTATGGTTCAACGCTCCTTCAAAGCATTAGTAATTGGCTGCTCAAAAAGCTAGCATCAAATCTTGACAATTACAAGCAGATCCCTAAGTACAAATACTCCAAGAATACTGAATATAGGAATGTGTTTTTGTAGAATCAGCCTGCTGAGGACCATGGGAGGGTAGTAGTCAGGCTGCCCTTGGAATCCTGTGGGTTCCTTTTTGTGAGCAAGTCAGAACCCTAAACCCAGATCCAGGCCAGGGAGGGCCTCCCCAGCTGCTTCAGGGGTCCAGCAGAAGGGGGCTTGACTGGGGGCTGTAAAATGTCTTTGTGGCCGTCTTCCACAAGTCGTAACTTCTCCTGCTGTGATTGGAAAGACTTAATGAAAGACTGAATAAAGAAAAGATGATACATTTTTCTCCCAGATAAACCAAAGGGTTGATGTGGGGCAGAACATCAGGCTTACAAAGGAGAACCCTCAAAAATTCAGAATTTTTTAATAAAAACTTGTGTATTTATTCTTACATATTTAAATTTCAGTTGCCTTCAAAGTACTCTCCATTTGATGCAATACACCTTTTTCCACTGATCAGAACAGTTTTTGAACTCATCAGTTTTGATGCTTTTTAGTGCCTCTGCCATTTTTTTGTTTCACCTCTTCCACATTGGCCAAACATTTCCCTCTGTGGACTTTTTTCATCCTGGAAAGCACCAAACAGAAAATTGTCATTCAGGGCATGATTGGGTGAATAAGGAGGGTAGGGCATGGGGGTTGTACTTTTTGGTCAAAAACTGCTGAACATGCAGTGCAGTGTGGGCAGGTGTGCTAGTAAATCACCCATCAAGAATTGGGCAAATGGTTGAAGACTGTCCAGAAAAATTCACTGAAGCCAAACATAGCCTCTCACAACAACACTAGCTGGCACATTGATGCCAGTGGATTCCTAAAACATTTGCCTACTGGGGGAAGACTGTACTACAAAGGGCCCACCCTTCAAAAGCTGATTCCATTTTGGGGGGGGGGGCGTCTCCATTTTCACCCAAAGAAAGCCATTGAGGATGATGCTTGATCTGATATAAGTTATAGTTGTATGTCTCCTACTCCCAGGTTCCTCCAGAAAGAGATTCAGGCTTCGTTGCTCTAACTGAGAAGTGAGCCCTCTCTCAGTAATGTGTTTCCAGATCATTATGCCTGTTCTCTTGTTTATCTACTCTAGCTCATTTGCTGGTGTGTGTGTGTGTGTGTGTGTGTGTGTGTGTATCCAGCAAGAGGAGAAGTTTGGCTGTGCTGCAGGGGTGAGCGAAAATTATTTTTAAGCAGAAATATCTGCAGAAATTGCAAAGGAAACATAGAATCCAGCCAAGCTCATTGCCTTGGGTATATATGTCCCCTCCCTTTCCAGAGCTGCTCAAGTGTGAAGTCCAAGTCCCTGCCCATACTCCTTTGACAGAAGTGCTCTAACAGGTATTGGACAGATTGGGGAAATGAATGCAAGGGGACCCCAGAATGGTGACTTTAAGGGGATCCTTTCTTCAGGACACCAGGCAAATGTATTACAACCTGAGGAAAGCTTACCTGAAAGTCTGTAGTAACAGTGAACGCAATACCGTGAGTTGGTACTCACAGAGTCTAGAGACAGGCTCTGTCCGGAAAAGGTGACAGATTCCCAAGTGGACACCTCCTGCTTCTCTCTTCATATTTGAGATAAGAATACCATGTCTTCCTTACTACCTACAAACAAGCAAACTCACAGTGTTGCCTTTGAAAAAAGCCAGTGCGCCCAAGAAATCACTGTTTCTTGAACTTAGTTGGAGAGCACTTTCTCTTAAAGAGGTTCCATTGGAAATGGCCAGTTACAAATACTTAGGTCCAACTGCTCCCAGGCTACCTGTGGGGTCCCTCTGCCCAGTGCTTTCACTGTGACAGACCATGCCCTTGTGCAGAGGAGGAGGGTCGTTCTTAGGAGATTTTGAGCTACCTTTTGTTAAAACAAAAGTAAAAACCGAACAAGGGTGAGGGAACCACCATAGTGTCTTAAACGTCATTTTTTTATTGAGTAAATATATAAAATTAATTGTTACCACCATTTCAAAAAGAAAAGGCACTTTAACACCAAAAAGTAGACAGAACATATCTGTGAATACAATACATTTATTAATATAGTAGTTAAACTGAATGCATTTATTTTTATGGCAGACTTAGTACATGTCTTTATTTCTCTTTGAGGATCATGAGTTCTGACCATCAAGGACCGAATGACTGGTCGCCTCTGTGAGGTAATCATTTGGACATTGACTCTTTTCCCCCTATACCTTGCTTCTTTCTGCCCCCTCCCTCAGGGAGCAGCCTTTGACTAAGGCTGGTCTCTGAGGAACATGCTTATTCTCAGTAGTGGGTCACGGGATACAGATGATCAAGCAGAACTGAGAACAATGTGGATGTCACCCTTGCTCACTGTCATTATAAACACCGTATGACAATTTGATTAGCTTGCTTGATTATAAAACTGCTTGCTGTACTATCCCAAGGCATGGACTCTTTCTTCACTGACTGGCTGCCATCAGTGCCGCCTATAAGTTCTAATAAACCAATGTCTTTCCCTGCTGGACCTCTGGGTGACTTCTTAGGAACAGGCAAAGAACCTTATGCATAAGCCCTCTCAGTTGTGGAATTACCACACACATCTGTGAGGGGTTACACCCTCACAGAGCATTTAGGTGCTTTATCCTTTAATGAGCCTCTCACTTCAGCATTTTATCACTTCTGTCACGCTCCTGCAGCTCCAACTGTCTCTATTTTTATATTCTGTTTGTCTGGTACCAAATGCCCTTATGCAGTGACCCTCCCAGCTCTAACTTGTTAAGTAAACTAGGCCAAATACCTGGGCAAGTGATTTCTAGAGAAATCTGAGCCATTGCAGGAAGTAGAAGAGACAGGGCTTTGGAACCAAATTGAAGACCCTGTTGTCTGGCTGGGGAAGAAAAATATTTTCAGTTGGGAAACAGCATCGGAAACAGCTACGAGATCTCTTGGACAAGGCGCTGACCTAAGACTCAAGGGCGCTGAAATGTACTTGGCTCGTTTGAGAATGAAGGTTGGACAGGATGCGGTGTTTTAATCTTAGTTGGTTCGTTTTGAGTGAAGGGAAAATGGGGCAGCATCATCAGGTAGGGAAAAAAGGGTTCAGTGTCTACATAAACTATGAGCTGATTTACAAATGAATCAGCACTTTCATTAGAACAAAAGCATTCAGAGGTCAGGTTCACACCTGTAATCCCAGCACTTTGGGAGGCCAAAGTGTGAAGATAGCTTGAGTCCGGAGTTTGAGACCATCCTGGGCAATAGTGAGACTTCATCTCCGGGAGAAAAAAAAAAATAGCCAGGCTTAGTGATACATTCCTGTAGTCCCAGCTACTCGAAGCTGATGCAGGAGGATCGCCTGAGGTCAGGAGATAGAGACTACAGTGAGCTGTGATCATGTCACTGCACTCCAACCTGGGTGACAGAATGAGACCCCTACTCAAAAAAAATTTTTTTTAATTTAGAGTGTGCTATTGTCCCACCTGAAATGTATTTTAGAGATCATCTTATCCACTGAATATCAACCACAACGATCTTAAGAATCTCAAGTGTTTGTGAACCAGAAAGACCCAGGCTCCACCCCCAGTTCTGGGTTGGTGGATTGGGAGGCTGCAGTTTTTAGCAAGTACTTCTGGTGATTATCACTTGGGTGGTTCTCAGACTCATACTCCATTTTAACTCCATCATTTTACAGAGGGAGGAAGGAACAATTAAGATTAAGGGTCACGCAACTAGTAAGTAGTAATGGAACAGAAATTCAATTCTCCCAATTCTTAATTTGTTGCTATTTTCACCTTATTCTGGTGACTTTTAGTTGAAAGACTGGGCAAACAGTCCCCAAGCCCAATCAAATCACTAGTTTGCAGGTAATGTAATATTTATATCCCCAATGACTTTCAGTGGTTTATAAAAACGTTCTAAAGAATTTCAAAAAAAAATTTTTTTAAAGCACCATCTCCCCCCCCACTGCAATGGATTGCAAGATACAAGTCAATTTTTAAAATTCTTGTGTCCAAACATGTGAATAAGTGACTTTTTCCAAGTTGAACCTCACAACCAGCATGAACTCCCCAGTCAGGTGACTTTCCTTTTGACAATGCCCTACAGCAGGCCTGGCCATGCTGCCCTCTTCTGCAGTGGTCATTTGTGCTCATGGAGGACTTTCTGCTGGCCACCTTCATGGCCTCATGATGTGTATGGAGAATCGGGGTTCTCTGGTCTTTTGTTTGTCTGCTCTTTTGAGCATGGGAGAAGCTTTATGATTTTAACACTTTTGGACCTCTTCATCTTTATTTTGAAAAGGCAAGGCAGGACAGAGGGAGGAAGGGAACCTGGAGGCAGGAGATCGCCTGTGTGAGAAGCCATTCCTGCCACTTCAGGGTCTCATAATTGATGGTGAAGGGATCCTTGCTTGGGTCCAGTGCTTGGTGATCTAACTTAAAGGCCTTTTTATTTTCTAATGGTGGAAAGGAATTCACCTTTCCTGAGTCCCTGCAGGGTGGCAGGCATCGTTTTTTTTTGACCCTTTGTGCTTATTTCCCTGAATCCCCGTAGCATAAATTCCTTTAGCATTGATCTAATCATCTCCATTTTTACAAATATCTCATGACTTGACTCATGAGATAACTTGTATTCAGTGGTGGTATCCAGATTTGCATCCAAGTTTGTATAGCTCCAGACCCCAAGTTCTTGTTGCTGTATGGTGTTCTCTGAGATGTAAGATGGTGGTTGCTATTTTTATTTTTTAAACTTAGTAATACAGTGAGATGCTGGAAAAGGAAGCCTTGACTTAGTGATGATTCCTTTGGCTGTCAATGAATGGTTCTTATTACCTTCTCTGACTTTTCCCCGGGAGGGTGACTAGATCTAGAATGCCATTTTGTCTACCTGCAAAACTTGCTGAATTCCACTTTAGAACAGCACCTACCAATCTGGGGCAGGGACATGAAAGACAGGTGGGGACGAGCTGCTTCCTGCTTTTGCTCTCTTGCTCTGGGCATTACTTGGCTTAGAAATATTCCCAGCACGTGACCGTGATTTCCAAGAGCTCCATGCTCTTCCTCAGTGTGAGTTTTGAAGGCTTGGTCGGAGCCGGTCCAGCTTGACACATCTGTGTTCTGGTTCTGTTGCTGGGGGTACATCCCCCATCGCCACTCTCACCATGAGGGCTGCACTGCCTGGGCCTGTGGCCTCTGCTCCTCCCTGGGGTGCTGTGGTCATGAGGTGCACAGCATGGCACATTGCTGCTTTGCGTTTCAGGTCCTTTATGTCGCTGATGGGAGCAGCGGGTGGAGTGGAGGGCTTCAGGCCCCTCCGGAGTCTTCACAGCTTATGAAATCAGGGGTAGGGAATGGGAAACAGATAGGATTGATATGACAGAGGTGTGAGGTAAACAAATCTCTGAGTCGCTAGCATTCTGTTTGAATTTACGTTAGTCTGATTATGTTACTGTAACATTTTATGATATGTTATACATTATCCAGTGCATGATTGGCTGTCAAATGCGATATAAATCACTGAGCCTTCCTGGTTTCTGCTGCTCTAAATAACATGGTGTTTTTGGTTACCACAGAGGTGATGCTGTTGTTCCTTCCTTCCCCTCTCCTTTCCCTTCCCTCCTTGCCCCTCTCCCTGCCCCCAGCCTACACTGGGTGCTTAAATCAATGGCTCCTGGCGACTGCCTTAAAGTTGAAATGCTTGAAACAGACTTTTTCACTGAGGATTTCTTTCTGGAAGTTTATCTTCTTGGCTTGGCAGAGCTTAAGAATTCTGGCATCTCAGACAAAGACTGTGTGTGCTTGACTCTTGGACTCTTGTTTTATCATTACCAAAGGGACTATGATTTTGAGAATGCCTTTGGAGAGCTGGGCTGCCATGGTTGTACCCCACAACCTATCATCTGAACCAATTCAGAACTGACAAGGAGAGACTGAGTTGGTGTTACAATCCATGACTCTCTAACAGAATTCTCTGAGTGTCAGACTCCGGAAGGGGGCACATGTTTACAAACCTTATAAAATGAGAACTGAGGCACATGGAATATCTGGAAGGAACTGAGAAGATACTACCCAAAGCCCTCCCAACCCTGGCTTTCTAGTTGCTTTGCTCTGTCTATCCAAACATTTACTGAGAGTTGCCTGTGTAACAGTTGCTCTGCCAAGTGCTCTGTGGGCATTTTCTTGTTCATCTCACAACAACTCTCCGAGGTGGGTGTTACTAGGTATACTTTGTAGATGAGTACATTGAAGTTTATAGCACTTTAAAAATTTGCCCTGAATCACATGGCTTCTAAGGGGAAAAGCAAGAATATCCCTTTTCCTTTGCCCTCCATCCCCAATCCTATACATATATTTCCTCCTTTATATCCCCGGTTCTTAACCTTTATCCTACACTAAGTCCCATGTTCATGTACGATTATTCAGGCACACTACTTGGAATGAATGACAGAAAGTTTTCCACTCAACCCCTGTGGCATGGCTGCCGTCAATTGTTGTATTAGGTAGAACGCTCCTTCAAAGAGTGGGATGAACCATTGCCTTGAGGGAGCTTTTTCAGTCTCTGTTACTTTATTGTTATTTATTTCCTATGACTGTATGTCTCTGTGTGACAAGAGGATGCTTTTGGGAAAGAGTGAGTTCACATGACCTAGTCATCTGAATCTTACCATTCTATCAGGGCAAGTCCTTCCTCCCTGTTTCAAAGTTCTGACCTTTCCAGCCAGCATCTTTTGTCCTTGTTCTGGATTTGACTTCAGTGTTCTGTCATTTATTGTCAAAGAAGACAGGGAAATCTCTGTGACATCTTGCCCACAGTGGGGACAGACCTATGCTCATCTGTCTGTGGCCTCCTCCAGTGAGAGCCTGCAGGGCCCAGGAGGTCTAGTGGTGGCCCCCATAGTCACACCCCTTTCTTCATGGATGATGCAGAATGACATAGAAGTTATATCTATTTCTTTACTTTTTCCTTGCAGAGTTACTTTTCCCACATAATAATCAATTTCATGATTTATCTTTAAATCCTTTCTGAGTTGTCTGCTCTTTTCTCAGTGTGGTATCCCAGCACCCTCATAAAGATTCAGTCAATAGCTAGTGAAATGAGAAGTCTCTCTGGCAGAGGGAAAAAGAAAAGAAAAAGATTCCATGGATCTAACATGGCTTCTGACCCCCAACAACTGTGCCTATAACCAAGCCATTCTCTCTTATTCGTAACTATTTATACAATTTTCTCTGCAGACACCCTGTTCTGTACTGGCCTGCATTGGAATGCTAGGCTCCTCTTTGTTACTGATCTGTTTCCTACCTGTGACTCTGTCCTGGCACTGTCTTTGCCTTTTTATATCATCTTTCCCCCTTTTCTCACTTAGACCTTCTCCAAGATCCCCATGACCCCTGTGACTGGTTCTAAGAGTCTGCCAGCATTTGATCGCATTGACTTGAGGAGGCCAGTCCTTCTCAGAAACCGTCTATAATTTCAGTTTGAATTAAACAGCAGTCTCTAGGACCCCTCTGTGTAGGGGATCTTGTTACATGTTGCGGTTGTCCAAAGGCCAAGTATTTTCAAAGAAAACTCACTGAGATGAGTGAATGAGTGAATGCCATAGCATCTGTGACACCATGGTCACATTTTTCATCTCGAAAAATCTAATGTTTTTTCTCATTTAAGAAAAGGTATATGCTGTGGTCTTAATGTGTCCCCCAAAAAGCGTGTGTTGGAAACTTAATGGCCGTTGTAATGGTATTAAGAGGTGGGACCTTTAAGAGGTAATTAGGCCATAAATGTTCTGCTTTCATGAATGGATTAATGCCATTATCACAGAAGTAGGTTTGTTATTGTGGGAATAGGTCCTTATAAAAGGAGTCTGGTCCCCTTTTGTCTCTTACCCTCTCTTTGCCCTTCTATCATGGGATGACATAACAAGAAGGCCCTTGCCAGATGCTGGCCCCTCGAACTTGGACCTCCCAGTCTCCAGAACTATGAGGAATAAGTTTCTGTTAATTATAAATTATCCAATCTGTGGTATACTGTTATAGCAGCACATAATGGACTAAGACGGTATGCATTACATCTTCAAATCTTTAGCAATAAATCTTCTCAAAACTATAGTTATAATAATAGTCCCTTATGTGTGCTCTAACCACAGGCACAAATTTTCTTCTAATTCTTTTTATCTAGATAAGATAATTAAGTCTTCTTCATGTTGGACACCTCCCATTTCCCTTCATCCTTACCTCCTTTTTTTCATCCTTCAACTCTTTTCTGAGTAGATATGTGGGCCCATGCTGAGAAAAAGAAATCAGATGAAGCCCAGTTTTCTACCCTGAGGAACCATAGTCATCGAGGAGAACTAGTAGAAGGAAGCAGACATGAACATAAATACAGGGAGGTGTTGCAGGGCCCATGGGTGAGCACAGTGGGGGCATCAGTGTTGGGATGGTCCAAGAAGACTTCAGAGGAGGGTATGATGTTTGAGACAAACTTGAAAGGTGTATTGGTATTTGCCAGGTAGATGGGGTGGGAGGCTGAGGAAGCTATATGAGCAGAGGTTCTGTGGTGGGAACTGTGGACAGTCCTCCAGTGCTGCAGGGGAAGGCATGTGTGTATACAATGGGTGGGGGAGGGGGAGGAGAGGGCCTTTAGTTCAAGATAAAGCAAGGAACAAAAGGGCAAACCAGACTCCATCCCAAAGGCTTTTAGAAACCCCAGTGTGGAACCCCCAAAAAGTCCATGACATCAGATTTGGGCTTTAGAAGGCCTCCTTTGGTAGGAGTTTGCCATATGGATTTGGAAGGATTTGAAATAGGATGCAAAGAAATGAGAGCCAGAACCTAGACAGCAGTTGCTGAGATGGAGAAGAGGGAAGAGATATGAGATGGTGAGGAAGCAGGGTTCCCAGCATTTAAGCATAGAGAAGAGATCTGAGTGAATGAGGTTTTTCCTCACAGATATGATCATCCCAACACTGACACCCACACGGCTAATAATGAGGCCCGGCGGGGAGGCAAGAGCTGGCCCTGCGTGGGAATGGCCCCATTCCTGCATATTGTACAGCAGTGACTGTTTCCGTTCTTCCATCCAGACCTCAGTGACTCCATCAGAAGTTAGTTTGGAGATAGAAGGAATTTCTTATAATTGCGCAGAATCTTGAGTCACACTGTCGCTTTCCCTGCCTTCCTCCATTGCTTCTAGCCCATCATTCCCTTCTTCTCTACCCTCAATGCCATTTCCTTCTTCTGGAACTCTGGCTTCTACACAGAGACAATGGTTATCAGAATGTGTGAAAAATGAAAAGTTAGGAGACACCTCCTGGGGAAAGGGAAGGGTGTGGACTATTTGCAGTAAAGTCCCTGAACTCCGGGGAGAGGTGGCCCCATGGATAGCTGTGCCTCCCTCTCCAGTGAACTCTGGCAAACTTAAAGGCATCAGTCACAATTTGGAGAACTACCAGTTTAGTTTCAGGGTTTTGTCAAAGGCCGCCATTTCGATGGAGAATCCAGACTCTTGCCCTCATGGGTCCTCCCACTGTGTTTGGTACTCGTTTGCCTTCAGATCCACTCCCTGCCCTTCAGTACTCTGCATGGGACCACAGGGAACTGACCCCTGCAATTTTCCTTTCCCAGGTTCTCTTTCTATTAGTTCTGGTTAGTTTGGGGCCCTGGGGGAAGATGAAGAGCAGACACAAGAGAAGTCATGTTTTTTGCACACACACACACACCTGCCCCATCCCTTCCCATACTGCTTCCAGTGGTGTCCTGGGCAGTGATATGAACTTTCCTCCATGATCCCTTTGTTGTTCAACTCTGGTCAGGCAGCTTTAGCCTCTGGGCTCTAGTAACAGTGCCTCTTCCAGCCCTAGGGGTGGTGGTGGCTTCTTGTTGTTGTTAATTTCTGGGTTGACTTACTGTCCCCTGTTTTTCTTTCAGTACTTCTAACACATTTATAACTAGTTCCCAAAATTAAATTCTCCCTTTTGAACTATCTGGGATAAGTCCTGTGTTTCTGATGGAACTGGACAGGTACAGGTTTATATAAGCTTGCTGGTTGATACACAGTTTCTGTAAGTCCCAAAATCTGTTCTCCACTGGTCCAAAAGACTCCTCTGACTACCATGATTCTCCAGCCCCAAGAGTTAGGCTCCTGGTCTGGGCTGTCTTGGAAGGCAAACATTTGTGTAGTGCTGAATGGCATAAGAAAAGGAGCTTTTTGGCCCAGTCTCCTTCCTGTAGGAGTTTCCAAAACTTTCCAGATGTATCTAAGCTCAGGAAACATTTTAATGGCTGGAAATAATGTCCCGTGAGGGTTAGGGGTTTGAAACCAACAAAACCTTCTCTAAAAGAGGTGTGTTGAAATGTTCTAGGGTTTGGATGCACACATCCAAACCCTGCCCTCTTTCTTGTTGAGAGCATGGCAGGCGCCCATCCTTTAACTGGTTCATGTCGCAGAAGAGAAGTTGGCATTCTGTGAGTGCACTGATGACACAGAGCAAAAGAACAGCTCCAAAGGCCAGAATTCTCCCCAAGAAGGGAAGGATTATTAAGTGGTTAGTGATATATTTGGATTCCAATTCAGAGTCCACCCAGATTCTATAAGGAAACTTCTACAACCCCCTTCCCTAGGCCTTACTTGGCTAGTGATAATGGTTTAAGACTGGTCTACATCATAATAGATCTTTTCTAAGGCCACTGCTACTGACTTCATGAATTGGAGCCTTCTGAGACTTTTGTGAGGATAGGTGTCCTCAACTGCAGAATACGTTATTGGCTTATACCTTGCTGTGCTGCCCACATTTCACAGTAGCTTTCAGAAGGGCTGGAGACCGTTGCTCTCTTAAAGCATTCATCAAAGAAAAGTAGACATGGAAAAGCTATGCTTGTGTACCTTCTCACCCTTCAGCACTGGGCCAAGAAATAGAAAGTAGTCATCATTGCTAGTCTGTGGGTGCAAAGCCCCAGAAATTGCTAAGAAATTATTACATGTTCTGTGACTACAGGGAACAGCTGAAACACCATCCTTTAGAGAATGCCTTGAATCCAATCCAATATTGTTTATTTGGGCAGTATCTAGGAAGTTCCCAGATTCTTTCACAATATTCACTAACCAGGATATTTATGGGATTATTTGATGATGCATAGAATTTATGGATCTTGAGGGCAAGTATATGTTTTACATTAACAAGTAGGATTTTAATGAATAGGAAGCAGGTGGTATACACCAACGTATCTGCAGTTTCTTAGTGTCTGAGATGACACTGTTAGTTCTTTCTTCTAACCAAGTTTCCTCCATTAGCCTACGAAATGAGTCACAGCTCGAGAAATAACATGAGAAGATTTTGCATTTGAGTGTGTCAAGAAACTAGAATGACTTTTTAATTTCCTCAGAGGTTCTAGAATCTGTGGATTCTAGTATATAACATCCATGCACAAACCACTTATATTCATCTCTAGATACCTAGAAAAAGTTTTTTTTCATTGCAAAAAAAGTTAATGATATTTTAGAATAAAGTTGTAGCTCTGTCTCTAATTAGATATGTGATCTTGGGCAAGTGACTCTGAGTCATAAATTCCTCTTCTACAAGAGAATGACATAATTTAGAAGACAATTGCATTTTCGAGTTCCATAAAGAAGCAGCAATGCCACACTATACATCACTTACGATGTTGAGCAAGGGGAAGATTCCAATGATCATTGGGGGCTTGCCTCGTCATTTGTTTGTTCTAAACCATCAGATATAACCCTAGCACTCTGCCTACTTATTTGGCAGGTGACTTCCTCTTGTAATATGTCTTGACATTATTAAAGGAATAACTCTCGGAATCCACCTGAAGAGCTTGTTAAAAATTCAGATTCCTGGCCTTCCCAGACTAAATCAGCTGCCCTGGGGATAGGTCTAGAAATCTGCATTTCTATATTTCTGAGTGATTCGTAGGGACACAAAATCTGAGACCCATGGCCAACCAACAACACATAGTGTATCCTAAGATGGGAATTACTTTCTCTCTCTCGACTGTTTGCATCCATTCTGCAGGCTCCTAGCCCCAGGCCTACTACTGACTGGACGGTTTGGTCACAGCCTTTCATCTCTCTGGGGCTGTTTTCTTATTTATAAGACATGGGGCCTGGAGTAGTCTTCTCTAAGGAGTCTTTGGTTTTTAACAGTCTGTGAAAACAGTTCTCTCGTGACCTGTGAGAGTTACAGCAACAACCTTAACAAATTCTGTTCCTTGAGTGCCTGCTACACGGTGGGCATTGTGCAGCTTTTATGTATGTTTCATGTATTCTTTACGGTAACCTGTGATATTATTATGATTCACACTTCAGGAACTGAGGCTCAGAAGAGGTAAGTAACTTGTCCAGGCCTCCTTTGTCAGCAAGTGGAGCTGCAGTGAAGTGGGATTAGTCTGGGCCATAAACACGGAAAGCATTGCTGAGTGGCTGCTCCTCCAAAGCTCCCAAAGGCCTGGCCTCGCCAAGGCACCCAGTACACTCTCCCCTCACCCTGTGCTCCACTCTCCACAAAGCAATCTGGTTTAGGCTTTTTTAGATGTTTACTTGGCCTCTTGTTTAAGCATTTGCCTTTCCGTCTCAATAACAGTGAAAAGACCAGAAAAAAAAAAAAGAAAAAAAGAAAATCCCAGGACTGGAAACATTTTGTTTCCTACAAAAAGAATATTTTGCAGCCAGCTCTGTGGTTGAAAGTATTTTTCCTGTGGTCTAGGGATGGGTTGGATCCCATCTCTCCTTGGCCAGTGTTTGAGAATTCAGCCCGTGGCTTCCCACCAAGTCAGCACATAGCACGCTGGTTTTTGAATGAGCGGCTGAGGATGTCGAATGTATGCACAAGTGGACAGATAGGTCTGTCTGGACGTACCAGAAACATGTACATGCGTCCCTGGCCCTGCTAGGGCAGAGAGGACCTGGGAGTGGTTTCCCACATGCCGCACATATCAGCGGAACTTTTATGCTTCCATCACTCCCATGACAACCCAAACATTCAGGTGCTGACAAAATGAAGGGAGGGTGATATGTGAGTCTGCTGTGGATTTGCAAGTAACCAGAAAGTGAGGGAATCTGAGACTGTGACCTGTCACATTTCTTTCCATTTTCAAATACTTGAAACCAAGACATGGGGCCGGTTTTATTAGATGGCAGGGTGATCCGACGGTCATGAGGAAGAAGGGAATTCTGAGGTCTGTCTCCAACTCAGCCACTCTTGGAGTTTAAGACATGAACCTTCACACAACCTTGGATAAGTCACTTCTTCTCAAGGACGGCATTTCCATGTTTAAAAACATGAATTTTTTCTTCTTCTTCTTTTTCTCTCTGCTTCTTTTTGTTGTTGTTATTTATTTATTTGTTTTTATTTTGAATATGTGGGGTACAATTCAGGGTTAGGTATACAAATGTTCATTATGCAGGTACCCTCCTCTGGCAATTTCGCACTGCTACCAATCTCACCCCCTTCCTCCCCTGGCAGTTTCCCACTACTGCCAGTCCCTTTCTTGTAGTAGTACAATAGTTGTTCAAGGTCTGCTTATGAGTGAGAACATGTGATAGATCACTCAGTATTATAGACTCTAGGTCCACCCAAATTGCTGTGACATTCATAATTTTGTCCTTTATGGCTGTGTAATATCCCATTCTGTATATGTACCATATTTTTTAAATCCGGTCCTCTTTTGATGGACAGCACGGTTGGTTCCATGAAAAATATGAATATTTTTAAGTGTTGTGCTTTCAAGAGTAAAGGCTCCTACAGTGAAAGATAAATTCTGAGCATTCAAACGATCCATGAATAAGAATTAGGACTAGTGCTGTGTACCTCTCCTTCTTCTAATGTGTATATTTCCAGTCCGGCTTTGCAGTGGGTGGCAGCACCTAGAACTTTTAGCCTATTCTCCATAGCCTGGCCGTGATGCTTCCATTTCTTACATCTTTGGCAGCTGCCATGAAGAAGTAGCTTTCTCTGGGGTCTCCCACTTGTGATTCTAAGTGATTACCTGCCACCTGCCTCCCTGCCACACCAACTGCTCAGCTGAAAGTTCCATCCCAATGTCAGGCACAGAGCAGATATCTAACCTGTATTTGTGGATTTATTTATTTATTTACTTATTTAATTTGAGTTGGAGTCTCACTCTGTCACCCAGACTGGAGTGCAGTGGCACGCTCCCAGCCACCGTAGCCTTGACCTGCTGGGCTGTGGCGATCCTTCCGCCTCAGCCTTCCAAGCAGCTGGAACTACAGGCGCGTGCTACCACACCCAGCTAATTTTTTATTTATTGTAGAGATGAGGTCTCGCCAAGTTGCCCAGGCGGGTCTCGAACCCGTGGGCTCAGACAATCCACTCACCTCAGCCTCCCAAGGCATGGGATTATAGGCTGAGCCACCGAGCCCGGCTTTATTTGCGGATTTAAATGAATAAATTTCTCCAAAGGTAACAAGGTGCTGTTTGTAACTTTAAGATTCTCTTATGTGAAGTCCTCTACATACCTTTTTATTTAGGGACAATTTTAGAACTCAAATCATCATGGCTTCCAGGAAGGAAAGTTGTAGTCACTGGATATGGGATACCATTTGAGGAAACAAGCAAATCCCACAGGTAGAAAGAACCGTGAATCCTTTGTGTGTGTGTGTGTGTGTGTGTGTGTGTGTGTGTGTGTGTGTGTGTGTGTGTATTTGTGTGTGTTTGAGGTTAAGAATATTTGAAAAGCTATTGGAATAAAAATTAAACCATCAAGAAAGTTTTATTTTGGAGGGGCAGGGACTGAGATAGACTCAGCATTGGCAGTGTTGACTGAGGGCTACACCTACCCTGGGATGCAGAAACTGGCCCATCCAAGTCAGTTCCATGGGAAAGAATGACCACACAGTAATCAGGGATCACCAGCGGGAAAAGCTGGTATTTGCTTCATTTCATCACACAAGGCAGTAGAGCTGTTCTCACAGCAAGGGCAGGGGTGAGGTGGAGGTGGTGGTGGTGATTTAGATTATGATGGGGCCTGTTTCCGTTTTTAACCCCTTAACAATGAGACAACAACCCAAATAACAGATCCCTCAGTGCACTGAAATGCCAATGCTAAATGAGCTGGTGGAACATTGTGGCTTTGGCTCTTGGCTCACAGGCGTGTCTGTGCATCAGGGCCATGGCTTGGCAGTAAACAGAGCAGCTGTGGGTCCTCAGGGAGCTCTCTGGTCCTGTGGCTTTCTTTGATTTGCAGCTGAGCTTTGGCAAGTTTTTCCTACCATGGCTCTGTTGATGAGGTTCAGAGGTAGACAGAGACCCTCATTATGAAGCCCAAGGCTGACAGCAAACTAGAACCATGGGATGTCTTCCCATATTCACACTCTGCTAAGGAGCTGCCCACAGGTTTCCAGCAAAGGACAAGCGAGAGGAGGCTGCTGAATTCTCTTCCCAGCGTTGCACGGCTCGAAAGGTGTAAGATTGGCCAGAAGGAAAAGATCTCTTACTAAAAAGGGATCAGGATGAGATTACTGATTGATTGGGTTTCCAGTGCAGCAGTGCTTAAAAACAACAACAATAACAACAACAGCTAATGCTTACCAAGTATGTAGTCATCTGCCAGGTACTGGAGTGCTATGCGTGTACTAACTCATTTAATCATGTCCTGATAAGATAAGTGCTATTACAGTATCCCCATTTTACACATGAGGGAGCTAATCATAAAAGAGGTTAGGTGCTAGTTGTATGTGGTCTTAATCATTATTCCACCAATTGAAGGTGTGGTTCTACAGATCTATCTTATAATTGACCAGCTTTCCTGAACTTCACCTCTCTCAGTATATAATACTGGGTCATGGATAATAAAGCAATTAAAATTAGCATTTTTACTGCTGACCTATCTGAAATTGTAACTGGGCCTTGACCACCTTCAAGTTATTTTACTCCTATATTGGGAAACCTGAAATTAGGACTCTTCCAAGGTTATGAATGGGTGTGCAGAAAGTGCTTGACTAGGAGAAAAGTGGGCTTGTCGATCTCACCAAACTCTATGTAGACTAGAAACAAATGTGGTGTTAGACTGAGAAGGACTAAGGAATTGGAGGCAAGAATTCTGTTCAGGTACTAAGGTCAAACCAGTGACACTGGAGGGGCTTGAGTGACGCTGTGGGCTAAGGTTTGACGTCTAAGTTATGGCTGTGTAACTTCTCTCTGCCCATTTCTACTGTAGCCTCTGTGCTTTCTGTAGCTACCCAAGGGAATGCTGATAACAGCATCAACAGCCGCCACCTTTGTCCTGGGCACATGATGACAGTTTCACAACACAGTCTATTTTTATAATAACACTGTGAAATGGGTGTTATTACCTGGGATTTTCAGATGGTAAAAAAAAGCTCAGACTGATGATGAAGCGTTCTGAAGTTAAAACACCTAGTCTGTGGTAGAAGAGAGACTCCAAAGCACTTTGTAGCTGTAGGACAACCTGCTTCATAAATAATAGACATCTGGCACTTTTGCTTGCCCTTGACCCCTTAACACTTCTTCTAATACCTATACCGTAATTCAGCCTTTGTTGTCTAGTTAGGGCCGATTGTACGCACTGGCTCTGTGTCTGACCAATGAAAGGATCACATTCCCTTTCTATAGAGACTAGTTTGCATTAGTTGGTTAACCCAAGATGGGCTGGACAGAGTAAACTCAGGACTTTGCTGAACAACCCAAGTTGCTGAGTTGATAGAACATAAGCCTGGATCTCCTGGTGCCTGCTTCTGTCACCAGACAGAGGAAACCTACTTGAGAATGGCAATGAAATCAATCCAGAGTGAAACAAACCAAGAAAATGAACGAGAATGTTCCAGGTGGAAGGAGGGGGGTTCTGGGGTCATCTGAGGCCCTGGATCCTATTGTGCCTGAGGTTCGTTACCCCGAACATTTCAGCTAGGTGAACCGATTATCTTTTTGTTTGTTCTCAATCACATCTCTGTTACTTGCAACAGAAAGAATGCTAAATAATACACACATTAGATATACACAGTTACCTACAAATTTAAGGCCATAAAATTCTAATAATGAGACCCTTCACCATTAAATAGATGATTTTATCCTCCCCATAGGTAGAGGCAAATTCTGATTAATTAGATCTACCCTCCTGGTTTCTTTATAGTTTTTGTTTGTTTGTTTGTTTGTTTGTTTTTGGGTTTTTTGAGTCATGGTCTCACTTGGTCACCCAGGCTGGAGTGCAGAGGCATGATCATGGCTCACTGTAGCCTTGACCTCCTGGCCTCAGGTGGTGCTTCCACCTCAGCCTCCCGAGTAGCTGGGACTACAGGCATGTACCACCACACCCTGCTAATTTTTTTATTTTTATTTTTTGTAGAGATGAGGTCTCGCTATGTTGCCCAGGCTGGCCTCAAACTCTAAGGCTCAAGCAATCCTCCCACCTCAGCCTCTCAAAGTACTGGGATTATAGGTGTGAGACACCATGCCTGGCCTTGGTTTCTGTATTTTTCCATTCCTTTGCTCCTCCTCTTCTTCAGCATGCAGTAGCTCTTCCTGGGTTCCTTTGGCCTTTTCATTGTCCACCTCTGCCACAGCAGAGAGAAATAAGCATGAAACTCACATTAAACAACTTTTCTGGTTTGTAAGACTCTTTGGAAAGTTTCAGATAAAAAGTTAAAAAATATTGACTTAAAAGCAATTAAAAAATCATTGTGGGGTTTTAGTTAGCCATTCTATCCATGTCTTTTTAACCACATATTAAAGCTTGATGAAAGACCTTGATGTCATTGCTTTCACTACAGAAATACAATCTTTTCTGGGTTAGTTTCACTTAATCATTAATGATGAGCTGTAAAATATTCTTTCCAGTTCAAAAGTGGCATTGAATAAGTAACTAAGATGAAATAAGTAATAATTTTGGAAGTGTGGTCACTTAGCAAGCTGATGTTTACTGAACATCTACTGTGTATGAGGCTCAGCTCTGGAAAAAGCAAAGATGAAGAAAACATAATTTTTAAAATCTAGCTAGATCTACAAGTCTCAGAACCACTGACCAAAATGTAGTGTGATAGGTAAGAGAGTAGTCAAAACATTTCATGACTAGTACTGCACAGGGAAGGAACAGGCAGTTGCCAGACCTTGGGGGAGGGGGTGTGGGTTCTGGAGCCACCCCCTACAGTGCCAGGCAGTAACCCCTTAGTTGCTGGATCACAAAGGGTAGTTCTGGGGCTGGTATAGCAATGGGCCACTTGCAGGGCTTAGAGGCAGCAGTTATTTGCAAAATGGCATGGCAGAATTTCAGAACTGGAACAACAGGAATGGCTGACCTGTTGCAGTCAGGATGAGTAAGAGCCTATAAGTTGTTCTGTAACCAAGTCCTCCTCAAAGTCTACAGGGGAAAAACTGATTGTGCCTGATGCCAAGAAAGAAGGTGAAGACTAGCTTCACAGAGGAGATGACCTTTGATCTGGGCTCTAACAGAATTCATCCCAGGAGAGAGAACAGCCATATAGGCACTCCTGCCACATTTACTCAGCAGAGGCAGATTTGGGAGGGAGAAGGGCAGATGTGAGACAGGACCCTGGAGCAGCCAGTTGACCCACTTGAGAAGGCCCTGCTGAAAAGCTGGGAAAGTCAACACAAGAGAGCCAAGGGTGGTCTTCAAGAAGTGAAAAGCATGTTAATTCACTGGTGAAGACCTGTGGATTATACATAGGGGAGAAAAAACTCACTCTGAAGTCAGTAGATGATATAGGATCTATATGTGGGATATCTCTCTCTCTCTCTCTCTCTCTCTCTCTCTCTCTACCAGGACATCTCTTTTATATATTGGTCAGATTAATCTGAGAAAGCCTGAAGTGCAGGCATTTAAGCCACCAAAGTCCTAGACTGCTGTCTACCTTGGCCAAGGAACTGGCAAGTGTTTTTAGCATGTGTCATCACCTGAATTCTTGAGACCTTCCTGGGTTACCTCAGAGCTGGGCTGTTTTGCTTCTTACAGGCAGGGACCTCATCATTTTCAGCTTTGTTTTTCCCAAATGTCTAACTCAGTACCTAGGACATAGGAGGTACTCAGTAAATATTTGTTGAATGAATATAACATTAAGTCATTCAGTCTTGAGTAGCCATTGTTTATCCTTATTGTAAATATGGCTTTATATAACCTCCAAGTATGTCTGTGTCTGCCCTTTTTAGGTCTTGTATGTTCATACCAGCATGGTCTGCTTTCAGTGGCACCTGGCTCACAAGAAGTCCCTGGCAGCTTCGAGTTGCATATCCTGGCAACAGAACAGCAGAGCATTCTCTCTTCAACTTGACTTTCTCTACCTGTATAAGAGAGAGGATGTTTTAGTTTATTTATTCTAAAATGGAAAACAAAAACAGATGGAAAAAAAAGAAACCACACAGTACGGTGGCTCACACCTGTAATCCCAGCACTTTGGTAAGCCAAAGTAGGAGGATAGCTTGAGTCCAATAGTTCAAGAGCAGCCTGGGCAACATAGTGAGATTTCATCTCTACAAAAAAATTAAAAATTAACTGGGCATGGTGTCTTGCGCCTGTAGTCCCAGCTACACAGGAGGCTGAGGCAGAAGAATCACCTGAACCCCGGGGGTTGATATTGCAGCGAGTCATGATTGTGCCACTGCACTCCAACCTGGGCAAGACAGTGCAACTCTGACTCAAAAATAAGTAAGTTAATTAACTAATCAAAGAATAATACAGAGTAGAAGGAAAATCCTCCAGAAGTGTATAATCTTCTAGACTTTTTCTAGGCACATATGTGCTCACCACACATACTGTTATGTAACCTACTTTTCCAATACATATGTCATGGGCCATCATTCTATGGAGGCATGTATAGTTACCAATCATTTTTCAGAGCAGTGTAGTGTTCATGGTATGGACATACAGAAATGTAAGCACGGGGATGATCATATTAGAAAGAATGAAATTTGGTGTTCCTTGAACTCATATATCAGGAAAAACTTACTTTTGTTTTTAATTATAAATGACAGCAGCGACAAGACTTTGATCCAAATGAGAAAAGTAGCAACAGAGCTTCATTTCATAAATGGCTGATCTAGGGCATGGGTGCTGCAGCCTGCTTTGCTTCTGCATTAATTGTGTTGAACCCTTCCTCTCAGGACCGCAAAGAGCATGGCACATATCTTAACAAAGACTCCTTTAAAGGTGTTCTATAGTGGTCTAGGCCTAATTGATCTTTAAATACAGCTATTTTTTAATGTCTTTCAATAAAGACCACCTTAATGGACCTCTCTCTTAAAAATCATGATTTTTTTTTTTAATTGTGTGGTACAATTCAGGGTTAGGTATACAAATATCATTGTGCAGTGTCCCTTGTTGATGAGGTATGCCCCTCCCCTTCCTCAGGCAGTTAAAATCATGATTTTAAGGGAGAAGATAACTCAGGAAACCATTCCAGGTTACCAAATGAACTCAAGCTCAGAGCAATGAGATGCCTTTAGTCCAGTTTCCTTAGCCGCCCCCAGAGTCATACTCCCTCATCAAGTGACTCCTGAGAGTCAGAGATTCCGCAACTGTGGCTGAGGACTGAGAGCTCCAGGTCTTGTGTCGCTGAACCTGGCTTGAGTTTTTGCGTCCATTCTCTTTCCTTTTGCCCGTTTCTCTCTCGGGTATCTCAGGTACCTTCGGCCTCCTCTGGGGATGCATCTGCCTGCCTGTGTATGCAGAAATCCACAGCACCATTAGGGTAGTTATCTCTAATTTATTCTTCCTCCTTGCTATTAAGAGAACTCCGAGCATTGAAGAAAGCTCCTGTGGGTTCTTGTCTTTGTGATAAAAGCTTTTGTCCCCTAGTAATTAGGCAGAGCTCTAGTTTATTTCTAAAACATGATTAACTCCCTGGGAAGGAGGGGAAAGAATTGAAAGTTGTTATTTAAGATGGGTCCCCCTAAGGGAACAAAGGACAGGCTTCTCCCATTGTTATGCCTCCTAATTAGGCCAAGCCCAAGGCTTCTGAGTGCCACTCCAGGAGGCAGTATCCCGCCTGGCAGGAGGGTAGGAGCTGAGGGGTGACAGAATGAAGCTGACATCGGAAAGACCCGAAAAGAGGCTAGAACTTTGGAAAGACCAGATCTGGACTTGCCTCCTGTTCTACCCCTAAGGATCTTGGGGAGAGGGGTAGCTCGTGAACTGTGCCCTGCTCTGCTCTGGGGGTCCCAACATCGAGAGTTTCCCTCATTCAGAATCACCCAGAAGGAATCACTTTATTCCTCATAACCTCTATATTGCTTGACTTGTTTATAGTGAACATGTGGTATTTATAGAATCAGAAAAACGCGATATTCAGCGTGCCAAGGGGTAAAGAGAGAAAAATCAGTTGTTTGGTAGGACTGGCAAGTCAAGTCAGCATTCATAATAAAAAGGGCCTGTGGGATCATGATACTGCAGAAGGCTCCTAGAGTTCTTAGTGGGGCTAATCCTTAGCATGATGACAAAATAGGAAGACCTCGGTCCCTCTCATCCTCCTTCAGGAGTTCAGTGCCAGGCTGTACTGGACCCACAAAGGGCCGTGTCCAGACTTCTCAGCCCACGGAGCACCTCATGTTGGACGGTTTCTAACACTTGGATGGTCAGTATTCATCTGTATTCTCAGCCTCATCCCCCTGTGTTGCAGGCAGGGCAGCTCCATTCTAGGGAGTATGCTGTCTGGTGTACATTTGTGTGCTAACTAGGGGACTGCTGGAAGACACGCATTGAGTGGCTTGAGTGCAGACATATGATTCTTTTTTTCTTTTTTTTTTTTTTGAGTTGGAGTCTCACTCTGTCACCCAGACTGGAGTGCAGTGGCCACTCCCGGCCACTGCAGCCATGACCTGCTGGGCTCAGGCGATCCTTCCGCCTCAGCCTTCCAAGTAGCTGGAACTACAGGTGTACTACCATACCGGCTAAATTTATTTTTATTTTTATTGTAGAGATGAGGTCTTGCCAAGTTGCCCAGGCAGGTTTTGAACCCGCGGGCTCAGGCAATCCACTCACCTCAGGCTCCCAAAGCACCGAGCCCAGCACAGACGTATGATTCTAATGAGCACTTCAGACCATGATGAGTCAAATGGGAGAGGGAAGATTTTGACTTGTAACCTTCTGACACCCCTCAGTCAGATCCTACAAGTGGCAGCTTGATGGACCCCTGTGTTCTCAACTTCTCTAAATAAAAGGCAGCCAGTCCCTCTCCTCTACTGATCAGTAGACTTGTTTGACCTGTACCTCAGTTTCCTCTTAGGCAAAATAGAGATAATAGTAGCATTTGCCTCCTAAAGTTGGTATGAGGATGACCTGTCTTAGAACACTGCCTGGCACACAGTGAGAGTTTAATAAACAATGGCTCTTCTCACTGTTATTATTCCGAGTCTGCCAAGAGTTGTGATGTTTGAAATAGTCCCCCAAATGGTGAGTTTCCAGAGAAAGGATAGTTTTTAAACTCCTTGCATATCCAGTCTGGTTGCTATCATCAAGCCCTCCTAACAAGTTCTTTCTAAAATCCTTCCTGTGCAGAGCCTCGTTTCTTGTATTATTTCAGTCTATGAGCCTATTCCTATGGGTTAAAGATACCTACATTCCCAGCAGTACTTGATAAATGAGTCATTGTGTGTTTATATGTAGTGTAAGCTTTAGACACAGTCAGATTAAAAATATTGAAAATACAAAAGACTAAGCTGACAGGTTCCCGGTTATGTCCTGACACCCCTGACAGGAGTTATTATGGAAAGTTACAGCTCTCGTCCATTGTATGGAACTTGCTACATAGACTAGTTCAAACTAGATTTTGTTGGTGCAGGAAAGGAAAAGATGAGAACGGTACCCTACTGTCTTTCTGTTACACCCTTCAACTCATCTGAAATCCTGTCTTGTGTTTCCTTCTTGTTCTTTGCTGTTTTTTACTGGAGTAGGACTTTAGGGACTAGTAAGAATGCTGTGGTAACAGGGAAATTAACTTGACCATGCTCTGAAGAAAGAGCATGTTAATTTCTCGCTAGCATTGGTTCATCCACCCATGAGAACAGGGCCAGGGATATGGTACATTACACAAACCAGTCCCATTTGGCCAGCTGATTTTGGATGTGTCAGCCCAGATTTCGGTCTCTTTACATAGAAACATGTTGCCTTCCTTGAATCAGTTCCTGTGAGACTAAAGAAAATCCCGTTTGGCCTGAGCATGATGTAACAGGGATGTGTGCTTCGGAATTCAAGACACACCCTCTGTGTTCCTGGCATCTTCTTACCATAATAATCACACAACCACAGTCTTCCTTCTGTGACCCTTGACAGCCAGAGCCACCACGCCTTGGCTGTGTTTTTCAGCAGGCCTGGACAGGAGGATCCAGCTCTGTTTCCTGTGGGTCGGTGAATGGTGCTGGGAAGTCGGGCCTGCCTGCCTGAATGTCCGGAGAGCTGAGCATTCACAGCTGGACAAAGCCCTTGTGCATCTTCTTTTTTTGGTCATTTTTTATACTCCTGATTTAGCATAGAGAAAGAAGAAAGTTTCTGTTGCTTGAAATTTCTGGTAACGTATTTGGTTGCTTTATTTGGAGCTAGATTGGAATTTCTAAATTCAGATGACAATGAAATCAGTTCATGCTTATTTGAAAGTTGAAATTGGTGATACTTATGTTAAATTTAGATTGGGAAAAAAAGATGATATTCTAATGATGCTACCAAATCGCTGCCTGGTTGGAGACAGAAGAACTAAAGTTCCCAAATAGGGCCTCCTCTTTAATGTAGAGATTTGACCACATCTGTTTATCTCTACTCTTTCTTATGATCCATCTGAAATTATTTCAGGGTGATAAAAATAATAATAATATTAATCCAACAGTATAAAGAGTATAAACAGTATAAAGAGTCACCCAGGCTGGAGTGCAGTGGCACACTTACAGCCACTGCAGCCTCTACCTGCTGGGCTCTGGCAATTCTTCCACCTCAGCCTTCCAAGTAACTGGAATCACGGGTGGTGCCACCATGTCTGGCTGATGTTTTTATTTATCGTAGAGACAAGGTCTCGCCATGTTGCTCAGGCTGGTCTCAAACTCCTGAGCTCAGGCAATCCTCTGCCTCCCAAATTGTTAGGATTACAGACTTGAGCCACCACGCCCGACTTGTGAATCTTTTTGAGACATCAACAGGTTTCAACAAAATATTAGAAGATGACTGGGCTCGGTGGCTCAGCCTGTAATCCTAACAATTTGGGAGGTCAAGGCAAGAGGATTGCTTGAGCCCAGGAGTTGAAGACCAGCCTGGGCAGCATAGCAAGACCTTATCTCTACAAAAAAATTTAAAAATTAGCTGGGCAAGGTGGCATGTGCTTGTAGTCCTAGCTACTTGGGAGGCTGAGGTGGAAGGATTACCTGAGTCCAGGAGGTCGAGGGTGTGGTGAGCTGTGATTGTATCACTGCACCCCAGCCTGGGTGACAGAGTGAGACTCCAACTCAAAAAATATATATATATTAGAAGATATGAAATGATACAAGATTGACAAGAAAGAACAGAGGAAACTACAAACCAGAGTTCCTTCGAGGTAGGATAGCAGTAGAACACTTGAGGGATTTCTCCAGGACTTGGAAGCACCAGGTGTCACAGAAGCCAAAGAAAACAAAAGCAACGTATCAGCTTAAAATTGTATATGAAGTGGTTGGACCCTTATCTCATGCTGGCCAGCCAGGTGACAAATATCCCACTCAGGTGGAAGGCCAAAATTATCTGTGGATAAGATAGATTGGAAAAACTTCGGACCTGGGACTTCAGACAAAGCATAGGACAAAAACAGGCATTTGGTTAAAACAAGGGAATATGCTTACCAAATAGTGACTCTGTAGCCTCTTTCTCTGCCCTACTTTAGAATGTAGCAACCAAACACGAGATTGAAGGAGTGTTTTTTGTAAATGCCAGTCCATCTTTGAGAAGGTATTAATATTTTTGACTCCACAGTGGATTCCACCAGTTTATAAATGCTGTCCATATACACAGTACTTCTATGTATACTTTTCTTATAAAATATATTTTATACTTTAAATATAACTGAACAACCAAGGATCACCAGACTTTGAAAAATGCCTCTCACATCAAGGAGAGAAGAAAACCAATAGGAACAAAAAAGAACCATGCACAATTAAAGATCATGTAAGATTCAGAAGAAAACTTAAAGTATAATTAATATCCTCAGAGAATCAAAAATGATATAAGAACATGAACAGGGTGCACTGAATTAGAAATAGTCAGAAGACAAGAAAGAACAAAAATGAGATAGCTGACAATTTCAGTTAAAGGGCTGGAAGATAATACAAAGTAGCATTATTTGATATTTTAAATTATGTGTAAGCATTAACTTGGTTTAAAACAAATCAAAATAATCACTTTTCTAGTGCTATGAAAACTTTTAAAGAAACAAAAAGAAAATTGTGCAAGTAGGGGGAGATAACAAAGATAAGTATTTAACCAGGATATTTAAAATTTTGACTTGGGGGAACTCAACTTCCAGAAAGTTGGAGTAAGGCAGTCCAAAATTCTATACCTCCATAAAAGCAACAAGAACATTGACAAAATGCTGTCAAATACCTTTTTCAGAACTCTGGAAATTAACTAAAGGCTTGTGGCAATCTGAGGTGTGTTTATTTGAGAAAAGTAAGTAAATCTCAAGAAGAACGGCAACACTTGTGGCATTTTAACTTGCCCTGATCCCATCTTCCTCTCCTGAGTGCTGCAGTAACTTAAAATCCAAAAACCTTACAACTGTGGTAGCTTTTCTCTCTTCCTCATGGTCCATCTGAAATTAGCAGCAACCGGAGAGGGTAGAACAGGTTTAGAGACCCCAAAAGCTCTATTCCAGAGCATTGTTATTATTTGACCTGTCTGACAGCTAACCACAAAGTTCCATTCTGAAAGATTATTTTTAGTACTTCCTGTAGACTGAGTATACTGGTGATAGAATCTCTCACATTTCGTTTTCTGGGAATGTCTTAATTTCTTCTTCACTTATGAAGAATAGTTTTGCTGGGTATAGAATTCTTGAGTGACAGTCTTTTTCTTTTAGCACTTTGGATATGTTATTCCACTGCCTCCTGGCTTCCATGATTTCTGATGAGAAATCAGTCAATTTTATTAGGGATCCATTGTACATGAAGTCACTTAATGGTTCACTAATGACTGCACAGATTTCCTTAAACCCATGGATCAGTAAATCTCTCAGCCTTATCCTCTTTGTGTGCATTAATGTGTGCAGTTCATAACTTTGTCTTATCATTTATTTGATCTAGACTCAGAACTTGGTAGGTGTGAATGGCCCTATCTATCCTTAGAGCATTTACTGAAAACAATCAGTGGCAATTGCTTACATCATGGCTGCCTAAGGCCCCGTTACCAAGTAGTGCTAATAAGAGACTGGCCAAAAAACTTAAAAGGAAATACTAGGGAATGTGATGTCTACAGGGGGTTTTGTAAAATTTCTACATATACCAGGGAATCTAGAGGGCTATCCACATACCCAGAGCTTTGTTCATGACAAAGAAAGACCTGAGAAGACCCAAAGTTCTCACTTCTGGTTGATCTTGAGGCTCTGTGTGAGAAAGAAGTAAAGGATAAGACAAAGTTATAAACTACCTGCTGGAGTGTTGACTTCATATCCTAGTCAACCAAAGGCAGCGGTTGGCAGAATGGATGAAAAGAAGCCATAATCCAACTATGTATTATCCGCAGAAGGCACACTTGAGAGTCAATGACACAAATAGGTTAAAAATTTTAAAATGGAAAAATATATGCCATGCAAGCAGTATACATAAGAGAGCTAAAGTGACAGTGCTAGTATCAGACAAAATAGACTTTAAGAAAAAAATCAACCGGGCTTGGTGGCTCAACCTGTAATCCCATGCTTTGGAAGGCTGAGGTGAGTGGACTGCCTGAGCCCGAGGTTCAAGACATGCCTGGGCAACATGGCAAGACCTCATCTCTACAATAAATCAAAAACTAGCCGGGCATGGTAGCACACACCTGTAGTTCCAGCTACTTGGAAGGCTGAGGTGGAAGGATCGCTGGAGCCCAGCAGATCGAGGCTACAGTGGCCAGAAGTGGCGACAGAGTGAGACTCCAACTCAAAAAAAAAAAAAAGAAAAAAATCACTACTGTAAACCAAAAATAAGAACATTTTCTAATTAAAAATGTCACTCCATCAGGAAGACATAACTATTTGTAAACATGTATGCACCTAGATAAAAACATACACTGGGGAAAGAACACCCTGTTCAACATATGCTGCTGAGAAAATTGGATTGCTGCATGTAGAAAAATGAAAGTTGATCCTTGTGTCTCCCCATATACAAAAACTAATTCAAAATAGATGAAAGACTTAAATTTCAGGCATAAAACCATAAAAATCCTAAAAGAAAACTTAGGAAAAACTCTTTTGAACATTGGCCTAGGCAAAGAATTTATGGCTAAACACCCAAAAGCAAATGCAACAAAAATAAAAATAAACAAGTGGGATTTAATTAAAGTAAAAAACTTCCATACAGCAAAAGAAATAATCAACATAGCAAATAGGCAACCTACAGAATGGAAGAAGATATTCACAAACTATACATCTAATAAAGGACTAACATCCAGAACCTACAAAGAACTCAAACAAATCAGCAAGAAAAAAGCAAATAGCCTCATTAATAATATAAACAGATATCTCTCAAAAGAACATATACAAATTGCCAATAAGCATATGAAAAAATGCTCAATATCACTCATCATCAGGGAAATACAAATTAAAACCACAATGAGATACCACCTTATACCAGTCAGAATGACAGTTATTTTTTTTTGAAAATAGATGTGGCACAGTTGTGGAGAAAAAGGAATACCCATACACTTTTGGTGGGAGTGTAAATTAGTACAACCTCTGTGGAAAGCGGTATGGTGATTTCTTTTTTTTTTTTTTTTGAGTTGGAGTCTCACTCTGTCGCCCAGACTGGAGTGCAGTGGCCATTCCCGGCCACCGCAGCCTCGACCTGTTGGGCTCCGGCGATCCTTCCGTCTCAGCCTTCCAAGTAGCTGGAACTACAGGTGTGTGCAATCACGCCTGGCTAATTTTTGATTTATTGTAGAGATGAGGTCTCACCAAACCCGCGGGCTCAGGCAATTCACTCACTTCGGCCTCCCAAAGCGCAGGATTACAGGCTGAGCCACCGAGCCCAGCGGTGATTTCTTAACAACTAAAAGTTGATCTACCATTTGATCCAGCAGTTCCACTACGAGGTATCTACCCAAAGGAACAGGGATTGTTTATGAAAAAGAACCCTGGACCCACATATTCATCACAGCACAACTCACAATTGCAAAGATGCGGAATCAACCTAAATGCCCATCAACTGATCAGTGGATAATGAAAATGTGATACATATACACTATGGAATACTATTCAGCTATCAAAAAAGAATGGAATAATGTCTTTTGCAGCAACTTGGATAGAATTAGAGAACATCATTCTTTTTTTTAATTTATTTATTGTAGAGACGAGGTCTCACCAAGTTGCCCAGGCAGGTCTCGAACCCGTGGGCTCAAGCAATCCACTCACCTCAGCTTCCCAAAGTGCGGGGATTACAGGCTGAGCCACCGAGCCCGGCCTCTAGCATAATTTGAGAAGAATCACTAACACTTTGAAACCACATGTAAAAGTTCACTGAAAAAAGACCCCAATATGGGCTTCAAAATGTATGAACAAATATTTGGCCCATAGTTAATTATATGTATGCTAAAGTATTTAGGGTAAAAGTGTACTGAGACTTGCAATTTACCTTTTTTTTTTTTTTTTTTTTTGAGTTGGAGTCTCACTCTACCGCCCAGACTGGAGTGCAGTGGCCACTCCAGGCCATCGCAGCCTCGACCTGCTGGGCTCTGGCAATCCTTCCACCTCAGCCTTCTGAGTAGTTGGAATTATAGGTGCGTGCTACCACGCCCGGCTGATTTTTGATTTATTGTAGAGATGAGGTCTCATCAAGTTGCCCAGGCGGGTCTCGAACAGGCAATCCACTCACCTCAGCCTCCCAAAGCACTGGGATTACAGCCTGAGCCACCGAGCCTGGCTGCAATTTACTTTAAATGAAACAACAACCAGAAAAAAGATGGGTTGATGGATAAACAGATATGTGATAAAACCAGTTGATAGGTTTGTGGGTATTCACTACAAAATTCTTTCAACTTTTTGTATGTTTGAAAATTCTCTTAATAAGATGTCGGGAGAAAAGCAATAAACTCAAAATATCACTCTGACCCTAACTATTATTATCCCATAATCTACTAAGTTTTTAACCTACTGACATGAATACATTAATGTTTTCTTTCTGGGCAATACTTTCACATACTTTGGTAACCTGATGTGTTAGAGGTAAACATCTTGAAAACAATCAGCAGAGAGATGGTATATATTAAAAAGTAATAATAATGATACCCTGTGAGAGAATAAGATCTTGTAGCCTTGGGGTCAAACTTGTTAGGAGACTCTTCCCAGGGTCTAAAATTGGATTTCATTAGGGATTTCAGACTGGCTTCCTTCCTATCCCCTCATTTCTCTATGAAAGTTGTGAGAGCCATGCCTGCTCAGACACTGCATTTTCCCACCCTACCATGTCCAGTACTATATCACTTCTACAGATCTTACTTCCCCATTTTTGAAGGCAGTTTGTGTCGCTAAACTCATTCTTGGCTCTCCCTCATCATCCTTGAAGCTGCTGGTCTTGAGGCTTCAGGATTCTATGGAGAGTGATTTTCCAAATGATGAAGCAGATTCTAATCAGCCGAGGATCCAGACACAGCCTGGGAGCTGGACCCCTGCCACTTCTCCCTCCAACCTCACAACACGATGGGCATTCCTATGAGGATCGCTGGGTGCACTTCAAGTCCCCTGATCCTGTGGCCTCATTCCAGTCTCAGATTTTCCTGTCTGGAGCACTTCCGGCCCTTCTGTCCCTTGGCTTGGAGAGTTCAGCTCAACCTGGGGCAGGGATAGAAGTCTTGAGGTTATCAAAAACCTGTTGAGTTATCCGATGCAAGACTCCCTGGTCTGTTTGCCTCCCTGGCTCTCCTCCTGGGCCTCAAAGCAGCTGAGAAAACAAACTTTTTCTAAGTCTTGGACAAGGAGGAAAACCCTGGCATGAAGGATTCTGTCACAGACACTTGGCATAACTAGAGGAAAGGTTTGTTTAACTTAGCGATGGGTTTTATTAGCCCAGGACTCCAGCTGAAGTGAGATAATGGGGTCCCTATGGAAGGACATTTCAGAGTCCTTGCGTTTCCTCCTGAGCTGCTCAGCAGGACCCTTGATGAAGATGAAAATTCAGACACATTCAACAAGGAAATCCCCACTGAATTCATCAACAGCCACATGATCTTGCTGATTATGAAAGAGACCGAGGCAGGATTAAAAAACTAGGAGGACAGGAAACTGTGGATGGATGAATGCAAAGTCATGTATCTGAGGTACCTGCCTCCATTGCTTCCCTCTCTAGTTTTCTTGGCTGAACACACTGCATTGTCTCTGGGCCCTACGTCTTATGGCAGAGAGCAGGGATGGAAAGCAAGCCAGACCCACCATCCGCCCCTACAGGAAGAAGCTTTTTTGCCTGTTCTTGCTTTTTGCCAGCTTGTTTCACCCTGCCCTTCACTCCTGAGGAAGTGGATGGGGAAGGGAAGGAAATGGAAGATAGGAAGGATTCATTACCAGTGTCAAAGGAGGCCCTCCTGGCTCAGGAGTCAGAGAAAAGAGGGTGGAAGAACTGGTGCTGGTGTACCTCTCAGCTCATGGCTGCCTCTTCATGTCGGCTTTTCTGGGCCACAAAGACGAAGCTCACTTTTTCCTAGAGCTGGGACTCTACTACAGAAACTCATGTCAACGCCAGAACCAGGACTCCATAAAAGTGGCCTCCAGGATAGCCTGTACCCAAGGATCCTGACATCTCTGTGCGGCCTGCTTCACACTGGCCTTCCTAGCCACCCATGGAGAGGGCTAAGCTGGGTTGCCCCAGCAGAGAGCCACCCCTATACTTTAAAAGGAGGACACAGGCCGGGCTCGGTGGCTCAGCCTGTAATCCTAGCACTTTGGGAGGCCAAGGCGAGTGGATTGCCTGAGCCCTCGGGTTCAAGACCAGCCCGGGGAACTTGGCAAGACCTCGTCTCTACAATAAAATAAAAAATAGCCGGGCGTGGTAGCGTGCGTCTCTAGTTCCAGCTACTCGGAAGGCTGAGGCAGAAGTATCACTGGAGCCCAGAAGGTCGACACTGGGGGCGGCTGTGAACATGAGTGCACTCCAGCCTGGGGGAAGGCGTGAACCTCTGACTCAAATAATAATAATAACAACAACAACAATAATAATAAAAATGAAAGGAGGACACAGGCAGTATCCCTAGAAGGTGACATCGTCCTGGAGAGGGCTTGAGGTTCCTGTGCCCAGCACTGTCTGTTCTACAGCTCTGTTTCCACTTTCTGAGAATCTTGGAAGTGGGTCTGGCCAGGAAAAACATGTGATGCTATAGCAAGCTGAAACCAAAGACTTGACTTTAGGCCTGCCCAAGCTGAGAATCTTGGCAGTGACAGCCAGGGCAGCCTGCTTTTTTTTTCCTATGGCATCCTCTGAGTCCCCTAACTTTGTGGGAGGGAGAGCCAGAGAAGTCCCCAAAATAGGTATGAGTCAGTAGAGCTCCTGTGGGTCCCAATTTTTGCATTTATTCACTCATTCGTTCTTGCATTTCATGATTGGGCTTCTGTTGTATATACAGCAGCAACAGTGATGCTGGCCTCTGCCTTCAAACAGGTGATATAGTACATACAGGTAACATTAACTATAAGACAGTGAAGAGGGCAGTGATGATTATTAGAGAGCACAGATAAAGCGTGAGGGGGTTAGAGAGAGATGACCTTCGGCTGAAGAAGTTGGCTGAATTGTCTGAAGCGGTGGTATTTGCATGTGGACATTCAGAGATGAAGGCAGAAGGAAGTCCACCAATGCGGAAACTTGTGATGGCCGAGGCCTCCTGCATGGACACCCGATGCAGTGCCCTTCTTTGCTTGAATCACGAGATAGCCACGGTGCAGGAAAACACCCTCATGTGCTGTTACGTCTCCTGCTTCATGTGATGTCATGTCCCAGGGAAGGGGATGTACTGTATACATGCCTCGCTATGGGCTACCATGCTGGTGTGTAGAAGGATGAACGTCGTCCTACCACGCTTTGTCCTGTTTTCAACACTGGAGTGGATGCTGCATTGCAGATACGACTGAATTGCCGTGGAAATTGGATGGCGAGTTTTTGTTTCAGTTTTTCGTAGAATTGAACCTGTTTGTTGACAAAAACTAGCTATTGGCATCAGTGTTAAAACCAAGGGGCAGC
This sequence comes from Carlito syrichta, assembly GCF_000164805.1. Lineage (NCBI taxonomy): Eukaryota > Metazoa > Chordata > Mammalia > Primates > Tarsiidae > Carlito > Carlito syrichta. Next base: position 521,392 of record NW_007113364.1, on the reverse strand, counting down.
TTTTCTTGATGTGCTTTTTCACCCATGGACACCATTTCGTGTCTTCGACTGTTCGTGGGATGTTGGGGAAAAGTTAAGCTTTCAGACTGATGAGAAACTAAATTTGAGGAATTAAAAGACTCTAAAAAACAAAGCACAGATTATGCAACCAGGTAGCCTGGGCTAGAAGCTGCCTCAGCTCTCTACCCCCAGGGCTGTGCTGAAGACTGGAACCTGCTGTGCTCTCGTCATGACTGTAGGAACCATGGGAGGCTCCCCATGCATCCCACCTGTGGCACTTCTCACCAGTACAGAGCCACTCCTTTCCTCTGAGGAACACATTAGTATTATTCCTTATACATTGTCTTCTGTGAAACTGCAGACCACCTGAGAAGTGTGGTGCTGGAAGGCTTACCAGCCATCACTTTAGGGCTAGAGAGAAATAGCAGATAGCTTATTTGCTAAGAACAAAATGGACACTTGAGGTGGGGGGATGCACAGGAAAGGGGGGGGGGTCTGCAGAGGCTCTCTCCTTCCACGTTTCATGTAGAGTCCCCAGGCCGCGTGTTTCCTCTTGAAAATCGGGAGAAACCTCCACACCTAGAGTAGGGAAAAAGTGAAGAACAGTGAGGAAGACCTCATCATCAGTTTAGATGACTGCCCCAGCTGCAAAGCACCACTCTGGACCCTGGAGAAAGGAGGGGGTGAGATAAAAGGAAATGCCCTGATGGTCTCAGTCCCACTGAGAGTTCAGAACATGCATCTGAGAAATAAACTGTGGTGAGAGCAGGCAGCAGCCTTTTAATAAGTACACATTTACAGAGTCAGCAGAACATGCATGGCCAGAATAAGTGTGTGTTGATGGGTGGATTGAGTGCCTCAGAATGAGGGGCACATAGGAGAATGTTGAAGTGGAAAAAGCCGAAAACCTTCCCTGCACTGTCTGTCTTTTACGATCGAAAGTCCTCACTATAAGATCAAGACCTTTCTGTCTTGTTCCCTGCTACATCCCCTGCATCTAGAACAGTGCTGAGCACAAAGAAAAGAGCCCAGTCAGTATTTGTGGATCAAATAAGTGCATGAATGTGGGTGGATGGCTCAAATAATGGAAATTACTTCCACATGGTAGTGTGATTTGGAACCCAGCCCCCAGTTCGTATTAAGTATGCCTTAAATGTTCTTCCAAATAATTTGTTTTTTGTAAAGAGGAAGGTGGGGGGTGTGGTCTCACTCTGTTTCCCAGGTTGATCTTGAACTCCTGGGCTCAAATGATCCTCCCGTCTCAGCCTCCCAAAACTCTGGGATTATACCACACCCAGCCCCTTAAAACATAAAAATATTGGTAACCACTTTCCTTGCAAGAATAGGTAAAGAGACAAGAAAGTATATTCATTAGAGTGCAGTTAAAGTTGAGCTGGTCTGATATGAAGGAAATATCCAAGAAGAAACAGCCTGGCTATTTGCAGGAGGTGAGATGAATCGGTTGCAATGCTGTATGCCTGCCACATGAGTGCTGGGGTTTGGGAGCCACGTGTGTCTCCACTTGTTCTTGTTCCATCATATACTTCTGTGAACCAACCCTCGGAGTTCCCGGGCCAACTTCCCACATTGCACACGTGTCGAGTGTGTTAAAAACTTTTTACTAGGGCCCTGAAGTTTTATCAGGAAGTTTGGCCTCTCTGCTGGGCATTACATACTGGAGAAGCCAGAATGACAACTTTGAAACAGCCCAAGTCAGACAATGACTAGAACACCCCACATTCAAGGGCTGGTTGAACATCTGAAACAGAACAGCCTAAATTATCTGCGGGAGGGTTGTTTGCTTTAGAGGAAGATAGGTTTTTTTTGTTGTTCTTTGTTTGTTTTTGAGTTGGAGTCTCATTCTGTTGCCTAAACTGGAGTGCAGTGGCCGCTCCCGGCCACTGCAGCCTCCACCTGCTGGTCTCCGGCGATC
>NW_007113364.1:517447-519265 GCF_000164805.1 Carlito syrichta | reverse complement strand
TCCAAGTAGCTGGAACTACAGGCACACGCTACCACGCCCGGCTAATTTTTTTTTTTTTTTGACTTATTGTAGAGATGAGGTCTCACCAAGTTGCCCGGGCAGGTCTCGAACCCGCGGGCTCAGGCAATCCACTCACCTCAGCCTCCCAAAGCGCAGGATTACAGGCTGAGCCACCGAGCCTGGTTTAGAAGAAGATAGTTTATAGTTGGAATGGCAAAAAGGAGCATGGGACAGTAGTCCAGATCCAAGCAAAGAAGGAATCTATGTGTATTCACAGAGCTACTTGGGAAGCATCACAGCTTCAGTTTAAAATGGACTCAGCTACTCCGTTTAAAATGGACTCACTGGTCCGATGTGCTTCCTGTACTCTTTCTCTACTTTTTTGTTTTTTGGGGGGGTTTGGTCTATTCTTTATACATATGCTCATCTAGTATACAATGTATTTTACTTAATTATTTTATTATCTTTTGCCCCTTTAGAAGGTAAACCCTATTAGGGTAGCAGTTTCTGTCCATTCTAGTCGCTGCTGAATTCCCTGTTTGTTCTTTGAATGTAGCTGAGTACATCAGCATTTTCATCCAGGTCTTAACGCTAAGGCTAGGATTTGGTACAGGGGCTGCTGCCCTTACCAGATAACTGCTGATATTCTGGTCACTTATAAATCCATTGAATGGTATTAACATTCAGCTCAACTTGTCTTTACTGTATCCAGAAGACTATTGGGAGAGTTTGTCCCCCCTCTCTTTTTTTTTTTTCCCCCCTGACATCAGATATTTGGTGTTGGTGGTAGACCTCTGATCTATCAGTCTGGAAGTTCTTTCCCAAAAGAAGGAAGTGGGATTCCTCTGACACAACTTATCACTTCCTCTTTTAATTGCACACAGATCATCCTTTGGATGATTCATTTTAAACCCTGCTCTATAAGGATAGGACATTAATGGGCAACCTATCCAGACTCTTAGATTCCCTGCAGGGCCATTCCTCCTGGTGTGAGAGCCTTTGACTTGTTCATAGAGTGGGCATCAGGAAATGGACTTGGCACCACAGAGCTGGAAGATTTAGACTGAGATACCATTGTTGTGTTGCACTAGAATATCACATCCTTTTTTTCTGGGTCTCAGCTTCTGCGGTCTATCACATAAAAGTGGTCATATGATTTTCCAAAAGTGTATGATACTTTACTGATTGCAATTTATACCCTTTTGGTTCCGCGTCTGGATGCTACATACAGACGATAAAGGTTTGAGATTTTGGATATGTTTAGTTTATTTGTATGGCTATTTGATCTAAAGAGTTTGTATTTCCCTTGGCTGTCTCCTTTTTCCATTCTTTCTGACACAGCTGTGGTTCAGGCCTTTATTGTCTCATCACTGCATGACCGGAGAAGCCTCCTAGCTGGCTCCAGGCCTCCCAACTCTTGCCTGTCCATCGTACTCTTCAGTCAGGCTGGTTGCCTGGAACCTGGCTGCTCAAGCTGTGGTCTATGGACCACAGCATCAGCGTCTCTTAGGAGCTTCTTAGAAATGCAGCCCCTCAAACCCCACTCAAAATCTACTGAATCTGAATCTGTATACCAACAGGCACCCCAGGTGATTCACACCCACCTTAAAATTTGAGCTCTGTCTTTTCTTCTGCCACACCATTTTCCTTCTAAAGGGTACCCTTAAACTTCATGTTGAACCGTCTCCAAACTATCACAGGCAGAAAGGATCTGCCTTAAAACTTCTGACAGATGTTTTGTTTTTTTTTGTTTGTTTGTTTGTTTTTTTTGAGTTGGAGTCTCACTCTGTCGCCCAGACTGGAGTGCAGTGGCTGCTC
>NW_007113364.1:509080-516752 GCF_000164805.1 Carlito syrichta | reverse complement strand
GCGGTGGCCGGGAGCGGCCACTGCACTCCAGTCTGGGCAACAGAGTGAGACTCCAACTCAAAAAAAAAAAAAAAAAAAAAAAAGATGTTGTTTTTTGGGAAGCTTATGAGATGTGTGGGTTGGAAAGACTCCTATTATATATTATGAACTTATTATGCGTTTGACATGGTAATGTGGATCTTATGTACTTAATTTAATCCTCACAATAATCCCTTTTAGGCAGGGGATAACCATTTTGCATGTGAGAAAACTGAGACTCAAAAAGTTTGGGTTGTCCAGAGTTACAGTACCAGTTACAATTCAGCCCAGACTATAGTAGCAAAGACATTGAAATACAGTGGTTGAGACAAGTGGCTCTGTCCTGAGAAGATAGGTGGCCCCGGGTGGGGGGGGAAATGATGCTCTCTACAGCCACCCAGCTTCCCTCCCCCGTGCTGCTTGGTCATCCCCAGGATGTTCCCGTCTGAGTGGTTGGAACTGGATCCTGCTTTGGGAAGGGGGAAGGGAAAGTGGAGGGCATACAATTTCTTACCAAAACACAATCCAGAAGTTCTACCTGTCATTTGTACTCACATCCTGCTAGTCAAAACTTGATCACATGGCTACACCTAGTTGCAAAAGAAGCAGAGAAATGTGGCAACTTGGAGAGTTACTTACCAAAAGGAGAAAGGGGAATGACCACCAGGGGAACATTGTAGGCTCCGCCTAGTTCCCTAGTGATGAGTGGAAGAGCTGTATTCCAACCCTAGGACTAAAACCTGTGACGTTCCCATCACATTTTTCACCATTTCTCATAGTTGATAGTCAGTAACTGTTGAATTGAGACAGGTCAAGATATTATGTGTGAGCTTCTTGATGATTTGAAATTATTTCTTCCCTTTCCTTGCCTGATTACCTATGTGCTAAACTGTCGCTGTTTTTGATGATATTGTTTTAATGTGCAAAACAGAAAACAGATACTCTTCTTCCTTCAGTTTAATTTAATAAAATAATCCACCAGTTGTTAAGGTTCTGTAGAACCATATGAGATGTGAAATTGGATTAATGATACTGATCTTTTTTTTTTTTTTTTTTTGAGTTGGAGTCTCACTCTGTCGCCCAGACTGGAGTGTAGTGGCCACTCCCCGGCCACCGTAGCCTCGACCTGCTGGGCTCCAGCAATCCTTCCGCCTCAGCCTTCCAAGTAGCTGGAACTACAGGCGCGTGCTACCACGCCTGGCTAGATACTGATCTTTTAAATGACCAAATAGCCATCTTCTTTAAAATAGGTGTCATCTTAGGAGAATGTCATTGTTGCTCATAACATTTTTGATATTTTATTTTGGCTGGAATGTCAGTCAACTCTTGTGATAATGCTTCCTGACACCACCACTGAGATCTCAGAGGTATACAGCAGTATTTAACTCATGTGCATATGGGTCTCTAGGGGAGTCAGATCTGTTCCAGGTATCTCTTGTCCTCCTTCTGAGAAAGCAGACTCGCAATGGACATCTTTTTCTCTGACAATGCCAAAAGAAAACAAGTAGAAAAACTTGAGGCTTTCTGAGGCCTAGATTGGAAACTGGCACAACCTGTTGGCTAGCCAAAGTGAGTCTTGTGGCCAAACCCACAGTCCAGGGCCGTGGGAAATGCTCTATGCCTTAAATAGGAAAAAATCTAGTCATATGGTAAAGGACCTGATGAAGGACAGACCAGCAAAGCAACCTCCTACTGCTTTGCCCTTAGCAAGTTATTGTGAATATTTATGAGCTGATAAATCTTTTAAAGGTAGCTTTGATTTTTTTTCTTTTGTAAAATAACTAAGTTTATTAATGAGATTAGAGAATCAGGCTATTTACGCATGTGATATTAAATAATGAGACTTATTTTCTAGAAGATTTGGTTCCAGAATATGGTGTTTGGTGGCAGAATAATTGGAAAAAATGTGCAGCCTTTTAAGATGACTGATTCGAAAGGACTTATTTGAACATCAGTTTTTAGAAAAATAAACCTTAGCTGGGCTCGGTGGCTCAGCCTGTAATCCCATGCTTTGGGAGGCTGAGGTGAGTGGATTGCCTGAGTCTGCGGGTTCGAGACCCGCTTGGGCAACTTGGCAAGACCTCATCTCTACAATAAATCAAAATGAGCCGGGCGTGGTAGCATGCACCTGTAGTTCCAGCTACTTGGAAGGCTGAGGCGGAAGGATCGCCGGAGCCCAGCAGGTCGAGGCTGCGGTGGCTGGGAGCGGCCACTTCGCACTCCAGTCTGGGTGACAGAGTGAGACTCCAACTCAAAAAAAAAAAAAAAGGAAAAAAAGAAAAATAAACCTTATGACTTATATGTCACCACTTTGTCTCAAATAGGGAAGGGGGTGGAGTAGAGGCTTATCCCAAGTTCTTTGCCTAACCTAGAAAATATGCTTTCTGTGCAGATTCTCATTGCTAAGTCCCCTCTGGCTCCCTTCAGCTCATTTGTCTACACCATCAAGGAGGAAGGCCTGGTTCTGCAAGGTGAGATCCTTGGGTTAAGCCATTCCTTTAAGTCAGTGGTGCCCAGTGCTACTGCACTAGCAGTTATTACTGCTGTGGTCCTGACGGAAGCTACTTCAGGGTAGCATCAAAAGCCGGCATGACTCGGCCAGTGGCAATTACTCTGACATGATCAAGACAGGGGTAGGGATGGGGGAGAACTTTGGAATTGTATAACAAAGTGAGACAACCAAAACGTGGGGCTCCAACCAGGACATTGCTACCCTCCAGCTGTCTCTGCAGCTCCTGTGGGGTGATGTGGGCCATGAGTCCCTGACACCAGTGTCATGGGGCCAGAGCTGCACAGAACCCTTGCCTACAAGCCAAAGAGCCACCTGTGTCCTGGCTCCATGAGCCCTCCCTCCCTGGCCCCTTCTGGCTACTCCATCTCCTTTCTGTATGCTCAGTCCAGACAGGGCCCTCCTGCTGGGGACCGGGCCATGCAGACCTGCACCTTGTGACATGTGCCTGGGACTTGCAAGGAGCGGAACTCACTGAGCTACCATGGTGGGTCATTCCCAGATGCCAGATACTCTGGCGGATGGGAAAGCCACCTGGTTGCAGGTCTGTGGAGAAAACAATTAACATGATGTGGTAAATTCAAACACCATTACACTCAGAAGAATCAGCTCACAAGGTCAGATGTCCTGAAGTGCTTTACAGGTTAAGAAGGGCTCTCACGGAAGGGCGCAGGATCTGTTCTGCCCAGGTACCCCATCAGGCAGGAGGCCCCACCCACAGAGATGTATAGGTGAACACCTGGCCTGAACCATGGAGGAGCGTGTCATCATCATTGTCCATGAGAGAAACATCTGTCCTGTGAGCTTTTTTTTTTTTTTTGAGTTGGAGTCTCACTCTGTCGCCCAGACTGGAGTGCAGTGGCTGCTCCTGGCCACCGCAGCCTCGACCTGCTGGGCTCCAGTGATCCTTCTGCCTCAGCCTTCCAAGTAGCTGGAATTACAGGCATGCACTACCATGCCCAGCTAATTTTTTGATTTATTGTAGAGATGAGGTCTCGCCAAGTTGCCCAGGCGGGTCTCGAACCCGTGGGCTCAGGCAATCCACTCACTTCAGCCTCCCAAGGTGCAGGATTATAGGCTGAGCCACTGAGCCCAGCGAGCTTTTTAAGTCAAGTATTTTTCCCAGGTTTGTGAAACAGGGCATCCCTGTTTCACCTTGCACTGCAGGGGTCTGCAGGGAAGGCTGGAATATGCACCCTTCCTTCCTCTTCCAAGATGTCCGCTCCTTCAAGGACTCCCCAAGTAACATGTTTGCTCGGGGCAGCTAAGCTCCACAGCAGGACTCTCAGGTCCATGAAATTTGGGGTAAGAGCTACTGACCTTTGGCTCTTAGCCTTTGACTTATGCTATCCAAGTTCCTTGGTAAATATTTTTTTTTACAATTGCAAATATTGTTTTCTGACAAAGAAGCAGAGATTTTAAGACCAGATTAAGCAAAGCAAACAGCAGGCCCCTTTGTTCCGTGTTCTCTAAGGGTGTAGAGCTAGGAAGCAGGCAGAAAGCTGGACTTTTGTTTGCCCAGTGCATGGTGTGGCTTTCAGCTCTTCATTTTTAGAGGCTTTCCTAAAAGATTAGAGATCTAGTAAATAGCAAATTTAGATAAAGATTTCAAGAAATTCTAAGGAAGGTTACAAGATCATTCCAGGAAGAAAAAAGCTCTGCCCAGATGTTTTGTATCAAGAGCCTTGGTGTGATGCTTGGACCTTGATCACTGGCCATCTCGCCGAACAGTATCTCTAAACCTGGTCTAATTTGGATAACTTTAGGGATAATATTTATGGGAGCATGATTCACCGAGTTGCCTCTCTGATGTTCACCGATTAGATCATGATTTTAACTGGGGAGGGGAAATTATTTAGAGAAAGTGAGACTGGAAATACAGTGAATTGTTGGGAATGACTGTTAGAGAAAGTTGGAAATGGGAGAAAATGGGCTGCTGATGGAGGCTGACCTGTTGCTGTGTGTCCAGGAAAGGGAAGGACTCTGACAAATGTCTTAGACTCACAACCAGTCAGTGAAGTGCCTGGGAGGCCTTGGAACCTCTAAAGTGCCCGGGAGACCTCAGAACCTCACCTGGCATTTTCTGCATCCTGCCCACCCCACCTCCACCCCCCAGACTCCACATCCCTCTCTAAGGCTTTCTGGAAGCAATAGGCCCTTCTCCTATCAGCAAGGCCATGGAAAACAAACCCCGTGGCACTCCCTGCCCTCTTGCCGTGTGCTCCCAAAGATTTGGGGAAAATGAAAATGCCCCAGGAAAATGGTGGTCCCTTCTTCATCAGAAAGAACCTTCAGATTTTCATTTCAGTTCTGCTGTGATCTTGAGAGAATCTCTGGGGTTCAAGTTTTGTCAGCTTGAAAATTAAAATGTTAACCTTGATTCAAGGCTTTGAAAATTGTGTTGCAATCCTTTGATGGGTTATGAAATAAAATTGATGAGTCACAAGCAGCATTTTAAGAGAGTGAAAGAGAAGAAAGAACTAGGGAATTTTTAAATCAGATTTTATCACACATTGTATCATTTCGTAAAATATCTATGTGTTTGTGTGTGCATGCACATGTGTACACGCACTGAAGGTGTGTGGGGGCTGCAGTGTAAAATGGTTTTCTTACTTGGAGTGTAGTTACCAGCCTGGGAATCTCCAACAGCTACCTGCACCGACCGTGTCTGACTCTCCTAGGAGGTGACACACTCATTATTCTCCTTAGCTTGGCACAGTTGTACCCTTGAGATCACTACACACTGGAACAATAAAAGTCTATTTTTTCCCCATCCTTACCAGATAACTGAGCTGAAAGACACCCCCAGGTTTAAAGCAAAGAAAACCGCAGTCCCTGGCCAATAAACTTGGAAAGGCCAAACAGCTTTTTGTGTGTGAGGGTAGCCCTGGCAGGTTAGGCCAAGCTGTGGTAGGGGTGGCACCTGGAGCTCTGGTGGGGCCCTGGCCGTGTCTGGGGGGCCTAGAGACCGACAGCACAGCCCCTGATGGTCAGTCTTCCCTTAGAGTTGCCTGGGGTAGGAACAAGGCACCCTCACAGGTGCCTGGTGGGGGTAGGGAGTGACCCCCAGTGCCTTTTGTCCTCACTGGCCTGCTCCCTGGGAGGTTTTAGAATACACGAAGAGCTCCTGAGTGTGGACTCCCCAGGCAATGCCCTGACTGCGCCCAAGGATTAGGCTGAGAGCAAGCAGCAGCGGCCTGTCCCTTCCCTGCCTTTGTCAGAGGGCGGGGAGACAAAGCCTCAGGCTAGAGAACCAGGGGCTGCTTAGAGATTTCTCAGGCTGCTTTTTGAAACACTTGAAGAAGCCGTCCATGCTATTGTTGTAGTAAAATAGAAAGCAGAACTATTCTCCTTTGGCAAAAAAAAGAAAAGAAAAGAAAAGAAAAAGTTAGAGAAAGAAAATCCACCCTCCTCCTGGCATCTTCAGGAGGCCAGGACTCAGGCCATTAACATGGTAATATCGTCCTGTTTGCATCTTCTTTGTTCATTTGTCCGTGAGTTTGAGATCCTGGCCTCTCATGGCGGGGCCCTAGAGGCTGGAAATACTTAAGCCCCAAAGGAAAGGACACTCACAACCACCAGCTTCCTGAGGGTTCGGACTCTGAGCAGGCCCAGGTCCCAGGCCAAGAGAGTTCAGCTCCTTGGTGCAGCTGAAGTGGAAAACGTGGGGTGGGAAAAGGTCTCGTGAGTCCATTTTTCCTTTTGTCTCCAGAGCTCACCATGAAAACCATAACTCCCATCGAGGAGAAAAACCCAGAGGTTTGGCCAGCCTCTTAGAGTGAGACTGGAGTTGCCCAGGCCCAGTGGAATGGGAAAGCCCTGGGAATCGGTTCGAGTGGAGTGGGCTCTGCCGCAGAAGGGAAGGAATGAACAGGAATGCCAGTGTGACCCACATCTACCCTGATTGTGCTTTCAACAGGACTGAAGCTGGTGACTTAGTCTCTCAGTAAACCATTGTGTTTTTTATCCTGTTTTTGCAAATCAAGATCAGGTATGACAAGTTGGATTTGGATTCTGGTGCTGTCCTTTGTTAGTTTAGGTTTGAATGAGTAGCATAACCTCTCTGGGGGAGCTCAGAGACCAAGGCACCCTGGGATAGTCCAGAGAAGGTACTGGAAGTGAGGCTAGTGTTCCCTCTCTTCAACCACACAGTACAGGGGTGCATAAGAAAACAGAAAACAAAGAAACAATTTTATTTTATTTTTTTTAGAGGTGGAAAACTGGGTGCCTCCTCGGTCTTGTTTTGCTTTTACAATCAAGAATGGTTTGTTCCGTCACCTTTTGAAGTCTATTAGGAGAGGCATTAATCTCTTCTATTTGTTCCCTTGTCACAAACTTGGGTTAACTTCTTCTACCGCATTTTTTTTTTTTTTTTTTGCCACTGAGCCAACTGGATGATTTATTGAAAAAGGTTCCCCTCCAAATACCACCATCTGAGTTCATCAGATTTCAGTTTGAATCAGTAACCCATCCAAATGTTTAATGCCTGCTGGACTCAAAATGACCCAGAAGATTCTCAGTCTGTTTCCACCCAGGTACGGAGCTGTCTGCATGGTGAACATCACGCACACACCTGGCCCAGCCTGGCATTCTTGTGAGAGCCTGGGCAAAGAGCCCTGGAATTCAGTGGAGTAGAGCGCATGAACTCCTCTCCCAGAGGTCATGGAGAGGAGGACAGAACAGGCTGTCACACTGTCCCCAGCCTGCCAGGTGCTGTGGCAGCCTCAGAAAGTTCATCCAGGCCAAGGCATTGTCTCTGGCTGCTTCTGTCTGCTTCTTGGGGTGGGGCCTATAGGGAGTGAGGAAGGATTCTGACTGTCCCTTCTGTCCCCTCCCTCCAAGAAAACTTCCCACACTGGCCCTTGACTGGGCTCACTTCTTTTCTTCTGGCTAGTAGCCTCAAAGATAGATTTTTACTATTTTTAGAAACATTTTATATTATGTGGAAAAATATGTTTATTTGGTTTTTTTTGGGGGGGAGGGTTGAGTTGGAGTCTCGCTCTGTTGCCCAGACTGGAGTGCAGTGGCCGAGCCTCGACCTGCTGGGCTCTGGCGATCCTTCCGCCTCAGTCTTCCAGTTGCTGGAACTATAGGCACGCGCTACCATGCCCGGCTAATTTTTTATTTATTGTAGAGATGAGGTCT
>NW_007113364.1:460090-509060 GCF_000164805.1 Carlito syrichta | reverse complement strand
CAGCGCGGGCTCAGGCAATCCACTCACCTCAGCCTCCCAAAGCGCAGGATTACAGGCTGAGCCACCGAGCCCGGCTAAAAATATGTTTAAATACAGAGCACTACAGAAAATCACAAAAGAAAATCCATGAATCTAGCTGGGTGTGGTGGCATACACCTGTAGTCCCAGCTACTCAGGAGGCTGAGGCAGAAGGATTGCCTGAGCCCAGGAAGTCGAGATTGTGATGAGCTATGACTATGCCACTGCACTCCAGCCTGGGTAACGGAGTGAGACCCTGGCGAAGGAAGGAAGGGAGGGAGGGAGGGAGGGAGAGAGGGAGGGAGAGAGGGAAAAGAAAAGAAAAGAAAAAGAAAGGAAAAAGAAAAGAAAGAAAACCCATGACTCTAGCACCCAAATTAACAAATGTTAAAATTTTGTCCCATTTGTTTCAGATTTTTTTTTTTTTTTTTTTTTTGTGAGTTGGAGTCTCACTCCATCGCCCAGGCTGGAGTGCAGTGGCACACTCACAGCCATCCTAGCGTCGACCTGTTGGGTTCAGGTGATCCTTCTGCCTCAGCCTTCCAGGCAGCCAGAACTACAGTCCTACATTACCACGCCTGACTAATTTTTTTATTTATTGTAGACAGGAGGTCTCACAAAGTGCTGGGATTATAGGCTTGAGCCAACGTACCCAGACAAACTTTTTTTTTAATTACAGGAATAAAATTTGACAAACTTCAACACTTTTTTGTACCTATCCCTGATCCTCCCTCCTCATCCTGCATCCTCCACAGAAATAAAAGCTTCCAGAGTTTGGTAGACATCCTCCCCTGCACCCCCTCTGCAGTCTTAAAAGCTTTCCACATATATGTGAACCCACACAGAATGGAATGATTTATTTTATTTTTGGTGCATTCTGTAGTTTGCAGAAGTGCTTTATTGTACACATCATTTCACAACTTTCTTTTGTCTTTCAAGATTATATCTTTGCAATACAGCCATGCTGTGCACAAAGATTGTGTCTTCTTACTCTGCTCTGGGCATCCACACCCATTGTGTGGATTTGCCACATGTTGGCCACTCCCCTGTTTATGGACATTTTGATGATGTCTAACTGAATTAATTTTGCTGCATGTGTTTCTTGGTATGCAGCTGTGACAGTCTCTCTCAGCATCAATAAAAATGGAATGACTGGTCAGGGGGTGTGCACATTTTCATTTTTACTGTGTCTCCCCAAACTGCTCTCCAGAGGCTTACCTGTCTACACCCCTTCTAGAGACAGCAGGCCAATTTCTGTGCAACCATTTATAATTATGAGTTTGCTGTCACATTTCCATGAGTGATCTTCTCACACCTCTTAGGGATGCCTCTTTCGTCTGTCACTGGAGTGTGAATTTTCTGTGGTCTCTAGTGAGAGCTTTATGTATGTACTTAATGTATATACTTAAATGATTAACTGACAAAATTGTCTTCATTACTCCTAAAGTTAACTATATACCCTTTCCAGAATGTGAGCTTTTAGTCTCCTCCATCACTGTGATCTCAGGGGAGGGAACTGGGTTCCAGAAAGGTAAAGTGATTTCCACTGCCTCAAAATTGGGTTTGTAGTCCTTTCTAAGGTCTCAGCCTGGGTTCCTAAAAGCTTGGAAAGTAGGAAATGAACCTGGGCCCACTCTTCTTCCAGCATGGCAGCCACCATGGCAACTAATCTCTCAGGCTTCACGGGCTTTTGTTGAGATCTTCAGGCTCATCCTGCATGTTGAATCTCAAAATTCGAAGCTAAAATAGATCAGTCGCATTGATCCAATGGTTCTCCAAGGAACGCTCTGAGTGTAGTTCTACTGGAAGTTTGACCAGATGTAACCGCAATGTAAGCTAACGGCATATAGGATGGAAGGTAACCGCTTTCTCACGTAGCACTGTGTGGAAACACATTCAGAGCTGGTACAGCAGCTCAGCTCTATATGTTTGTCCAGGAAGCTAGGCCATTGGCTTGTTGCGCCATCGTACCTATGATGTTGCTATTACCATGATCCAGAATGCCTTATCTTCATGGGCTCCATCCAGGTAGCAGGATTTGTATGGGACAGAGAATGGTGATGAGAGAGGAAGCATCCCCCATCCATGGAGGACATTAACCAGAAGTTACACACGTTATTTCTGCCCATATGATGTTGGCCAGTCTGCAGATACATAACAAGAAAGTCTGAAAGTGTAGTCATTAATCTGGATGACCATATACCCAGTTTAATTTGGGGAATTCTATTATCATGAGAGAAAGGGGGGAATGACAATTTGGTGACATAGCCCTTTCAGAGGAGCCCAGTTGCAGAGATTAGAGTACAATAATACAGACCCAAGGACTGGGCTTGTTGCATAAGAGAGTTATACTTTTGAAATGCAGCTTAAATATTTGTGTGTATCAGAAATGTCATCAGGACCCTCTTTGGGCTCGGTCTCTGTCTCTCTCGGTCGGTCTGGAGCAGAGGAGTAGGGTATGTATCACAGTCTGGAGCAGAGGAGTAGGGTATGTATCACAGTCTGGAGCAGAGGAGTAGGGTATCTATCACAGTCTGGAGCAGAGGAGTAGGGTATATATCACAGTCAGTTACTTCTCCAAACATCAGCACCCAAAAATCTTGCCCTCCCCACCCAAAACAGAGTCTCCCTCAGGCAGGAACTTTAAGTATGTGTTTTGATATTATTCTATACTTAAAAAAAAAAAAGGAACAAAATGTCACTTGGATTAAGGCTATTGAGAAAAGCTTTATTCCAAGGCCTGGAGTATAGACTACATTAACACTCCTCTTCTAGAATCTGGAAGCCATTTGGCTCTCTTTGTAGAGTTAACAATTTGCATTTGTGAAAATGTCCAGGTAATAATACCAAAATATGTTAAATCAATTCAGGTTGTTGGTTTTCTTTGAATATCTCTTCCCAAAGGACTTGGTATTCTTTCTGGAATATGATTTAAGCTCCATCTCAGTGAGTTCAGTTCAGCAAGTATTTGTTGAGCATCTATTGTTCACAAAGCATGGTGCTCAGGACTCAAGAGGTATAAGTTTGAAAAAAAGGTCCCTCCTTTAGTAACTCAAAATCTAGTTAGGAGAGATGCAGTTCAATAAGTTTAATCAAAAGTAAACTGTGACCCCTATTACCAAAGTTCAAACCCTGGACATGGAAGGCTTACGGGGGTAGGCTCATTCCAACTGGGATGAGTGAGGAGGGTTCTTGGGAATACATGGAACTTGGACTGGACTTCAGCTTGGGAAGACTGATGAAAACCCTCTTCCATTGTCTCTTGACAGAGGCCAATTTCCTTTGCTGTTTGAGGATGGATCTGGGGAATGCTGATCAGTTCATCACTAATGCTGATTAGTGTCGAATGTTGAATCATGCTGACTAATGTGTTCTAAATGAATTGACTCAACAACAAGAGATGCTGAGAGTCAAGAGTTCAGGTCCTGATTTTCACCGTGTGATTTAGTGTAAATCACTTAGCCTCTCAGCGCTTAATTTTTTTTTGTCAATTAAGATGTATTTGTGATGAGAATTCAGTAAGTCACCTTGACTCGCAGGGCTTTATAAACCTCGAGGGTAAATGTCACCGGGCCAGGCTTCCACAACCCTGGGTTATTCACAGCACACACAGAATCATAACATCCATCACACGCTGCTGCCAGCCATGCAAAACTTCCATTTCCTCACACAGGCCCTGAGAACTGACAAGCGCTGGACTGCACTCATAAACACTGACAAATAGGGGAGCTTTCGAAAATTCCTCATCTCTACCTGCTGGGGCGTCTGTGTCTCTCTACAGCAAATGTCGCCACAGAACCCAGAGCTTGCCTTGCAGACGCGACTCTCTCTCCTTTGACACCTCCCCAGCTAGACTGCTTGAGAACCTGGCCTTCCGTGTCCAGATGTTTACTGAATTCCGAAGGCCCCAAAAGAGCCCAAGTCCTTTTGTTGCTCTCCAAATCATTTCCCACAGAGACTGACCGATGTCCCGAAGGGGCTTCAATAGGGAGAATAAATGAAGGCAGATGAAGACACGGCCCCCTGAGGCTCACCCACATCTACTCCAACAAAGGGGCTGAGGCGCAACCTTGTCAGGAGTGTTTGGTCAGCAGCATCCCTACGAGAGGCCATGTCCCCCCACAGAGCTGCTTTCAGTGGCTGCCATCATCGTGGCGGTGCGGGGCATTTGTTAAAGGCCATGGTGTGCTAGGTGGAGCACAAAACGTCCATATCACGGTCCCTGGCTTTGTGAGGGCTTCCTGCCTACAGATGGCAGCTGGCTTTCTCAGGGGAAACTTGGGGCAACAGAGAAAGCTGAGAGGGGCCCCCGCTTCTCGGGATGACCTCTTCCCGCCCAGTGCAGCTAGCATCCCTCTTCTCTACAGCTGTGTTGGACTGTGGGACCCCAAGCCACACTTCTGCCGTGGCTCTGGGGTCTCTGGTTCGTGAGGTGTTTGGTTCTGTGGGTAGCAGGGATGGAAGAGGACTGCTGTGGAGGATGGGTCCTTTAGGTTGCTGGTGGGAACTCAGTGTGGTTCACGACAATGTGTTTTTTTTAAACTCCCTTTTTATCCCTCTCTTTTTTCCCCTCCTTTAGGCCAACAGAGGCCATAGGGATACTGTGACCTTTGTCTAGAGCTGATGGGGGCGTGATTTGTGAAATAAAACAGGACTACACTGCTTGGAAGAAGGAAACGGAAGCCAACATAATGGGGATTAATTAGTTGATTGCTGTTGAGATGGTAACAGATTTGCTCCTGGACCATTGAGCCGGCGACTGCAGACCTAGCAGGGAAGGTGAAGACGAAGACGCTTTTGTTCCAGCCTCTGGATGTGCGGGGCGAGGGCTTTGCTGCCATGAAATGTCAACAGCCATAATAATAATAATTTGCACTTATATGGCACCTTTCAACTGGGCACCTCAAAGCAGTTTAACCACATTAATTAATTAAAGCCCACAGTACCCCTGGGGAGAAGAGGAGGATGACTAACAAGATTTGTAATTACAGGAGGGAACGTTTTCAAATAAAGTATTGTCTACCAAATAAAAAGAGTAGGTGTGAAGGAATGGGGCCCCTCCAAAGAGTAACTAGTTCCTAAATGAAATCAGGGACTGATGGGGGAGGCTGGGGGCAGACGTGGGCCTGGGGGTCCACTCTGTGTCAGAGGGAGGTCGACAGGCTCAGAATTCACTGACAGGTTCAGATCCAGCCAGGAAGTGGAGCATGCATGGTGTTAGTGGCATTTGAAGGTCATTAGTGGCATAACTATTGTCGTGTAAATTCCAGCTTCATTGGGATATTGTGTATGACCCTGCAGAACAAAGAGTGAGACTCACACAGTATTTAATAAAGGGTGGAGTGATTTCTTTAGATTTAGAGCCCGAAGCTGGGCCAGTCAATTAGCAAATAAACCAATTGGTGACCCATAGGGTAATTTAGCCGTTGCAGCAGAACACCCAGCTACCAGCTCCTCCTGCTGGGGCGTCGGCCTGAAGTGTCCGCTGGGTTCAGGGCAAGGTCTGAGGGCTCAGCCCCTTCAAAGCCAGGCATCAAATCTTCCCAGCCTTTGGCTTTGCAATCCTTCTTCCCCAGGTTGCTAGTGACTATGAGTTGTCCTCTATGGAGTCACTTTGTACTTGCTCCACCTTCAAGATTTGAAGGGCCTTGGGAGCCAGAATCAAGTCTCACTCCGCTTTGTGTCTCCTGTTAGTGCTCCACAGAGAGCTGGGCACAGAGTAAGTACAGGTTGGTGAAGAATGGGTGAATGGCCGAGTCCATGAGCAGTTCAGTGCTTGTTGAGCACATACCAAGTGCTCAAATCAAGCTCGAAAGCAACACAATGAGTGCCTGTCTTCAAGGAGGGGTGGGAAGAGACTCATCAGCTACTAACTGTGGCTTAAAGCAGGATGATGCCCAGGTCCCATGCTGAGGAGACAAAGGACAAGCATCCCGCTCAGCTGGGGTGAATCGGGGAAGGCATTCCTGGGGTGCAGGCAGGTGCACTGGGCACCGGAAGGCAGAGGATTTGGGGCAGGGCTGGGAAGAGGCAGAGGAGGCAGATGCTCCAGGCTATGGCCACGTGTCTCCCTTGGGGTGAGGGATATCTTGAGAACTTGCAGCATTCAATAGAACATTTATGAAATGAAAACCAAGGTAAGTTTTTGCAACTGATCAGATGTACATTTCTTATGAATTCTTATGACATGAGTCAGCTGCTTTTAGACAACAGGGACTATTTGAGAAGTCGGTAGTGGGATTTGGGATACACTACCCCAAAATATTGCACCTTGGCATTTGAGAAAACAGCAGAAGATCACTCTCACCTCTTCTATCCTACAACAGGTCATAAAACCTTCATTCATGGGGCACTCACCCTACCCCCGGAGGGAAGGGCTGTCCTTATCTCTGAAGACACAAGGACAGAGAGAAGAATCTGAACTGACAGACCTTGCTAAGTCCTCCCTGTTTATTCCCACTGGATCATACCCTTTTGTCCTCCAGCCATACTGTCTACTCTTCATCAAACCTAAGCATAGAAATAAATACCCAGGTTTCCCTGTTTCTTTGGCTCTTCTTTTCTGAAGGTTCCTGTATCATGTAAAACTTATATTAAGTGCATTTGCATGCTCTTCTCTTGTTAATCTGTCTTCGCTATAAGGGCCTTAACCAAGAACCTTGCAACGAATAAGGAAAAAACATTACTTTTTCTCACCTAGAGTTTCTAGTGCCACTGTGGGGTGACTGAGACTCCACTCCTTCTGGCATCTGCAGATAAGGTCCTGGGAAAGGGAAACAAGAATTCCTACAAGGGTCAGCTCTTCTGGGTCTCTGTCTGTAGTGCTGGGTCGAGAGAGGAAGGTAATAATTTCTCCTTGTCCCTTCCTTCCCAGATTCCTCTCAGTAGGAGAAAAATCACATGTGTGTGCTGTGACTTTCCAGCTAAACTTGGTTGTGAGATACCCATTTGTTACTGGTCCTTTTCCTCCCAGGGCAGCTCTCTCTTTTCTGGCTTGTTTTGACTTGAGTCCCAATAACTTGGTTTGACACTTTGCCTGTTTGGGCACACGGGTTGTTGGTTTTGGTGTGCAGATGTACAACTCAGATTAGGGAAACCAAGAATATGACCAGACAGAATGTGAGCTGCACCCCATTTGCAGCTATGGTGCCAACTATTGCCAGCTCTTGGGGGTTTATTTGAGTCTTTCCTGCTTTTGGCTACCTTGGGAGTTGTTCTGGATCTTGGGGAGCTGCTTCTTTTTGTACTCTCTTTTGAGGTCCTCTCTAGTCCATGATTAAGTCATTGTAGGCTTCATGGTTTGGGTTCTGAGTCGCTTAATAGGTACCTTTGGTTTAAAAGAAGAAAAAGGTAAATAATTGTATATGTTTTTCTCTTGTTAATCTTTCTTTTGTTATAGAGAACTTACCCAGGAACCTTGCAACGGATGAGGAAATGATATTACTTTTTCTCCCCATACACTGGGAGAGATGTCATTTGTCTCTTTAACTCTTAAATTTGTCTCTCTTCATTTTCATTGTCTGCCAAGAAAGAAGAGCTAGATGGTCCAAGCGTTAAAATGGGCCCTCCAAAGTGCAGAAAAAAGAGGAAGACATATCCCGATCCCAAATGGCAAAGATGAAGTGGCTTCCTCCTTGAAGCTACTTTTTGACCCAAGAAGCACTAGGACAGTGCCCACACCCAGAGACTGACAGATGACACAGTCCTCTCCTGCCCAAGGCCCTTCTGGCTTCCCACCTTCAGCAGCTGCAGAGATTGACCTGGCGCTGCCTCTGATTTGGAGCATTTGCTGCATATGTCATCTTATCAAATCCCCTAGCAACCCTAGAAGGCAGGACTCCATATCATGCCTTCTTTACAAATGAGGAACCAAAGCCAGAGAGGCTCAGTATCCCACTGGAAAGGATGGAATGAGAATCAGAACCCAGGCTGCTCCCCGCTTTCTCATCCTTGCCTCAGTACCCTGTCCACAGCAGTCACCAGCTCTCTTTTTCATCCTCCTTTCACTCAAGTACATCGCCCAGTACCATACACACCATACACACAATTGTATAAGAACTCAGTGAACATTTCCCAAATAATAGTATCACCAGGAGCAATGCTGGTGTGATCTCCCACCCTGAGCATGGCTGCAGAAGGCTGGGCCGTGGAATGGAGGGTATGGTAGAAGCCACATCCCTGCCGCCTTCTCTTTTCACCACGATGAAGGTTAGGAACCATGTACAGGAAGGCTGGCCAGGGAGTGTTCCCCAGAAGGAAAGTGCAGGCAGTCTGCACACATGTGACAGTCTGCCCAGCTGCCACCACCCGGGAGAGGCCAGTGAGGCATCCTATATCATTATTCACTTTTACCAAAAGTAATTCATGATGCAATTTGGATATTTTTTAAAAGGTATGTACATGCACTTGTGTGTGATGTGGGTCAGCTTTGTCTCGTAACGGTGGCAGCATTCTAGCCGTTCCACTGAGGTGCAGCAGGCCTGGTGGAGATTTGGTAGGGTGTGGTCCCTGTCATCCGGGAGAGTGAGCAGTTCTGGATTTACACAGAGAGGATGGACTCCATGCGTAAGATCCTGGGACAACTGACAGAAAGGCAGGGAAATAAGAATTCCTACCGGGATTAGCTCTTCTGGGTCTCTGTAATGCTCAGGCTGTGTGTTGGGAACAGAGCAAAGTGACTGCTGAGTCAGGATTGCAAATATGAGTCCAGCTAAACCAGGATTGGTGAGTGGGGGCTCTGGAAATAGAGGATAAGGATGGGGGACGAGGTGGGATGAGGGGAGGATGGGTAGAGGCAAGGGGAAATGCAAAATATCTGATCCTGGCCTCAAAACTGTGGTCTTAGAACCACTCAGAAGTGTCATTTTGTTGTTGTTGTTTTGGTTTGGGGTTTTTTTTGAGTCGGAGTCTCACTCCATTGCCCAGGCTGGAGTACAGTGGCACGCTCACAGCCACCCCAGCGTCGACCTGTTGGGCTCCCCCGATCCTTCCACCTCAGCCTTCCAAGTGGCTGGAATACAGGCACGCACTACCAGGCCTGGATAATATTTTGTTTATTGTAGAGATGAGGTATCGCCAAGTTGCCTGGGCCGGTTTCGAATGCTAGGGCTCAGGCAATCCACTCACTTTGGCCTCCCAAAGTGCTGTGAGTACAGGCTGAGCCACCAAGCCTGGCCCGAAGTGTCATTTGTCCAAGCTTTGGATCCAGTATCATCACCATCACGTCTGTCCTATGACTGTGGAAGGCCTTTTTTTATTCCACTCTAGAATTCAAAGAGGCCACTTTTGCTCAAATGAAAGGACGATGCTCACCATACTTCTCAGCCAAATATTCTACATGTGAGAGAAAACACGCCACCTGCTTTTCTGAGTTACAATGAGTATGGGGTTCAGACGGAGCATACATTTTCCAGAATTCCAAGTAGATCTGGGAGGAGAGAAAAACAACAAATCACCAGGTATAAGTCAGGCCAGATCTGGTTTTGCTGCATAACAAACAGCTCCCCAAAATGTCAGTGACTTAAAAGAAAGTCCATGCATATCTGCAACTCTCCAGACAAGTACTCCTCATAGAATGACTCATATCGCATGTCAGAACCAACTTGCATGGTTGCTGCAGCAGGGGAAAAGCGGAGAGAGAGAGAAAGAGATTGGGAAAGAGAGAGAGATTGAGCACTGCTGAGTCAGTTCTTCCCTCAAGAAACGGCACACATCATCTCTACCCTCATGGCCCAGGAGGTGATGTGGCTATTCTGACTTTAGGGAGCCAGGCAAGTCCAACCTTCCCCTGCATTTGGAATGAGAGGGGGTCTGGAGTACTGGTGAACACCTGTAATTTCTGTCATAGGCTGCAGTGCCCAGCAGGCTTGCAAATATTGTCTTCTCCATATTTACTTCTTATATATGCCTTTCTCTTGGATTGCTTGGCATGGATCAGAGATCTTTGGAGTGGTCTTAGAAGACCAAATATATGTGCCACCCACTTCAGTACACAGGTGACTTTTTAGAAATAGAGGGGTAGCCAGGAAAGAAGTCAACTCAGGGTACATGTTTGGAGCACCTTCAGAGCTATCAGTCACTCTTAGGAAGGTATAATAGGGCTAGGGCTAGGGTTAGGTTGTCTTTACTAAAGAGAGCCAGGTCCTGGTTTCAGTAACACATTTCCGATAGAACAACTAGTTTTGAGTTGCCCCTGACCGTCATGCTTTGTGTGAAAAGGCTTTTGGAAACATGCTTTTCCATTTCCATTCCTCCCCTTGTTACCAGACATGATGCAAATTCTCTTTAAGTCCTGTGACTTTTCCAGAAAGTAGCAGCAGAGGGTAGGAACGGGGGAAGAAAGAAACTTTCCCTTTTGAGTCTTCCAATAATTAATTCCTGCTCTGAGTGGGCTGCCTCCATGTGTTTTCAGTCAAGTACTGATGGCAGCCTTGCCAGGGGACATTTCCAAGAGACTGTGGACATAAGAGATGAGGTCTCATGTGGACAAGAGCTGCTCTTGGTTTTTCTTCTTTAGCCCTCCCGAGCCCTGAAACTGGAGATGAGAAATGATTCATGAGCTCTTGTGGGTGAGCTAACATGGCCGCCATACCTCTTTGTGCCTCTCTTTATATATATATATATTTTTTTTTTTTTTTTTTTTTTTTTTTGAGTTGGAGTCTCACTCTGTCGCCCAGACTGGAGTGCAGTGGCCACTCCTGGCCACCGCAGCCTCGACCTGCTGGGCTCCGGCGAGCCTTCTGCCTCAACCTTCCAAGTAGCCGGAATTACAGTCATGCACTACCATGCCCGGCTGATTTTTTGATTTATTGTAGAGATGAGGTCTCGCCAAGTTGCCCAGGCGGGTCTCGAACCCGTGGGCTCAGGCAATCCACTCACCTCAGCCTCCCAAAGGCGCGGGATTACAGGCTGAGCCACCGAGCCCAGCATATTTTTTTCTTTTTTTAATAGAGACAGGGTCTTACTGTGTTGCCCAGGTTGGTCTCAAACTCCTGGGCTCAAGCAATCCTCCTGCCTCAGCCTTCCAAAGTGCTGGGATTACAGGAATGAACCACCACTCCCAGCTCTTTGCTCCTTTTAATCAGGGGAGATATAATCATGTGTTTAAAGCTTTCCTCAAAGAGATGTGTTGACCTGCATTTTAGTAACATTCTAAAAAGGGACTTAACTTTCTCAGACCAAAGCAGTTCTCTGTAGATGCCAAGACCTCCTTTCTTCAGGACGCCAACACAGACTTGGCCTACCCTGACACCATAAGAACAAAGGGAGAAATTAGGTCGCACCATTTCCTGCCTGAAACCTAGTCTCAAGTACACGCTGCTTCCAAGTAAGCTATGGTGGTAGGAAGTCTTTACTAAGAGCCAGCCTACCTCCCCAGAGTAAGTGTCTTCAGTAGGTTCAGTCATCAAGCTACCTAGGAGGAGCTCATATAAACTTTTAGTTATAGTTGGCCTATTTTTTTGGGAAGAAGAGTCTCAATTACCTTCAGTAAAGGGTACAGGTGTTGTTAAGGACATGGATAGGATGGAATTGAAAAGCCTTTTAGAGGGAGGCAGACCTGGGAACTCATCCCAGTGTCCGTTTTCTTTGCATGTCAGCCTAGGACTTTTCTTCCTCCCAGTGGGCTTGTCCTGCAGGATTAGTCCTGTTTACTCGAGACTTCAGTTTGCAGATGGCTCACCCAGTGTCCCTCCCAGTCTTTCAACTTCAGTTCCATTGACTTTTTTCCTTGGTTAAAATTCCCTAAAAAGAATCTGATTGGCTCAGATTCATGTTAGTGTTTTGTCTCAGGTGACATCACTGGTCATTCAGTTGTGGCATCCAGAAAGTCACTGGAAATATGGCTGCCCTAAGGTGTGCAGGAGGTGTGTAAGGCTTCCTGCAGCAGAACTGTGGGAGGGTAAGGCTGCCATAAACTCGGTGCACTCCTCACGCTTCTCGCTGGATAGCTGCAAGCAGACCCGTTCCCTACCTGCTCCTTCCTCCTCTTCTCATCCCTGTAGCCCTGGCCTCCTCACAGCCCAGGCGTCTCCCACTACATCCCACCCCCAGTGCCCACTCACAGAGGTATAGGACGAGTGAGTGGGGGAAGGACGAGCTGTTGTGTATTAGAAAAATAAGGAAGCCTGGGCATGGTGGCTCCTGCCTGTAATCCCAGCACTTTGGAAAGCCAAGGGAGAGGATTGCTTGAGCCTGGGAGTTTGAGACCAGTCTGAGCAACATAGTGAGACCTCGGCTCTAAGAAAAAAACAGCTGGGTGTGGTGGCATGCGCCTGTCATCCCAGCTACTTGGGAGGCTGAGGCGGGAGGATCCACTCCAGCCTGGGCAAGTGTTAGACCCTGACCCAAAACAACAGCAACTATATATACGATTGGGGAAGGTATGGTATGAAAGGAAGAATGGAAATAGAATCCTCTCTTAGCTAAAGAAAATTCATTCTTACCATGAGACCCAGGTACCTTTCCCCCCAAACCAGACATCAGCAGAAGCAAGAGATATTTCCACTGAGGAACCTAACCAAGCAGGTAGGAAGACGCTCCCTCTTCACTCATCCCCGAGACTTCCTCTGATCCCCGCAGGGATCCCTCATCCCCAGCCCTGAGCCTTGCCTTTCTCCAACCACCCCCTCGGGTCTTAGGAGTCCTGAGTTCCAGATCCTTTGCCAACAATTTTCCAGCTGAGGTTTAGAACCTGAGGGAAGGGTTCACTCTGGATAAAGTGTTTGCCATTGTATTGTCCCAAGAGGCCTAAAGCTCTTCATTGGAAATTAATCACAAATCTTCATGGTGGCTTTTGGAGACTGGTCATGTGCGATATTGCCCTATTTCAACTGGAAGGTTAGGGAAAGTTGAATTGTGATACTGGGCTCCATCCACCCTTTTAATAGACACCATCACCTTTGCACCTCATCAGATGCTTAAAAGTCAAATCCCAACCATCAGCATTCGGGTTTCCTTTCATGAACATGAGGCTAGGAGTGAAGCAGAAGCAAGTCTAACCAAGCCTGAGTTTCTTCTTCCTTTCCCGAGCTCCGAGAATGTCAGTGTTGATCACATCACTAGGCAGACTTGGTCCTGGAACTGACACTTTTATCCACTGACCAGAATGGCAGCATTTCCCTGGGAGCCTGCAATGGAAGGGAAGTTCACACTAATGGTGTTTCTAAACCCACTGCTGTTGGTCCAGCTGTGGGATCATGTCCAGACCCCTACCCATTCCATTTAGAGTCTGAGGTTGACATCTATTGCCAATGGCTGTCCTCTGGGGCCCAAGAACACCCCTGGGGGTTTTCTAGTCTCTCACGCCAGGACTGTCATCCAAACACCACAATCATTGCCACTCTAAGAGCTTGACAGTTGACACAAAGATGAAACAGAAGCCAGCTGGCTTTCTTCCAGTTCCCTACAATTCTGGGGCTCATCACAACCACCTATCTTTGTGTGAATAACCCGAACCCCTCTGACTGTCACACCTAGTGGACACCTGTAGGAGGGCTGAAAACAAGGCAGATTTTGCAGTCATTGTTCTGACCATCACTCTGTTTGGTGCGCCCTGAATCTCCAGACAAAACCTGCTTTCCAAACCCAACCAACTCATTGGCTGACCCATGGTTCTCGGTGCACTGTAAGCTACCTTTGGTTCCATTAGAGTTTCCCATGCCCACACCTCAGCTCCAGAGTTGGGGAACTTCAAACAGCATCTCCATGTGAAGCACATGAGGTTTATGAAATGGCCTGAGCTCATCTCACTGGTAGACTTCTTTGGTGGCAACTGCCTGAGACACTTTAATCTACTGACTAAAATGGCAGCATTTCCCTGAGAACCCACGATGGCAGGGAAGTCCATGGTGGTGGTGTTTCTAAACTCACTGCTGTGGGATTCTGGAGTCGGCTCCCCTGGATTGTGCCCAGACCACTGCCATTCTGTTTGGAGTCCCACTCTCCCAGCCCAACCTGGTGATGGTGTCCATGCCACTGGAGAAATCATAGACCTTCTTAACTGGGATGGCCTACTACCCCCCTTATTAGCTATTTGAGTGGACTTGGTGTCAGGTAACTGCTGACTCAGGGAAAGGGGGAGGGCGTGAGGGGTTGAAAGGGTGGAGGGCATGTGGGAAACAGTGCTCTGAAGTGTCAGCCTGTGTGGGCTGCTAATGGAATACCACAAACTGTGTGACTGAAGCACCAGACATTTATTTTCTTACAGTTCTGGAGAAGAAGTTCAAGCTCAAGGTGCCAGCAGGCTTGGTTTCTCCCAAGTCCTCTCTCCTTGGCTGGTAGATGAAC
Organism: Carlito syrichta; assembly: GCF_000164805.1. Lineage (NCBI taxonomy): Eukaryota > Metazoa > Chordata > Mammalia > Primates > Tarsiidae > Carlito > Carlito syrichta. Next base: position 494,756 of record NW_007113364.1, on the reverse strand, counting down.
ACCATCTCTCTGCGTCCTCACATGGCTATCCTCTGCATGAACTCCTAGCGTCTCTTCCTTCTTTTCTAAGGTCACCAGTTCTCTTGGCTTAGGGCCCCATCCTTATGACCTCATTTAACCTTAATTACCTTCTTTTAAAGGCTCTGTTTCTAAATACAGTTCCACTGGGGTTACCACTTTAGAATACGAGTTTCAAGGGGACATGGTTCAGCCCATAACATCTGTTGTAACTGTTTTCCTCTGGGGATCATCTCCCATCCTCTCATCCTGCCCTTCTAATCTGAGTGAGAGAAAAGTAGATACTGACCAAGAAATGCAGATATGACTCTGTGCAGTTTGAGAACTGCTAAGCTATGACGGGGCGGGGGTGGGGGGGGATGCGCATGAGACAGGAGAAGTGAAAAGATGGATAGATGGGGATGGGTGGATGGATGGGTGGGTACATGGATGGATGGTTTGGTGGGCCGGTTGATGGGTGGGGGGGGTGGGTGCATGGGTGGATGGGTGGATGGGTGGGTGGGTGGGTGGATGGATAGTGGGGGGATGGGTGGGTGGGTGGATGGATGGTGGGGGGATGGGTGGTTGGGTCCATGGATATGTGAGTAAATGGTTAGGTACAAAAGACAGATGAATGAATTCATGACTTTAGCAGTGTGCTGACAGCACCAGGACATAAATTACATTCTACTTCTTTGGGATTCTAATTTTTTACAGTACAGGGGCTGCAAACTCTAATGCTCATGCTAGGCAGGAAAAGAGTTGCAAAAAGAGACCAGGTGCAATAATAGGAAGCTGTAGGGACTGAAATATGGGAGAGATCATGCCCTATATTAAGGACAGCAGTTACTGGCAAAGACTCTCCTTGACCAACCCTGAGTCAGGTTCCTCTGAGTCCTCTTTCCGAATAGGTCCCTACCTTGGGCTCTGTCCTTGGCTTGCTTAGTCTGATTTTAGCGAGAATCCTGCTGAGACAGTTTGGTGAAAATCCCCCACCTGGGAATCTGATCACCTCAATATCTGGTCATATCCTTCACTCCCACCCTTAATATCCAGTCGCCCTTGCCTGCCTTCAGAAAGAACATTGCCGAGTCAGTTTACCCAGAATCCCCCCAGCCTTGGTGTTTCCTTGGAGCAGTTTTCCATCCCTGACCCCCTCCATCCCTGGCCCCCACCCTGCTCCTTGTTCATGAATTCCCACTTTTCTTGTTGTAGTCAGAATCCAGCCCATCTCTCTCCCCTGCTGCAAAGCCCCAGTGCAGTGTCCCTTCTTGAATAAGTCTTCTTTTAACGTCTTTAATAAGTGTCATGAAAAATGTTTCTCTCACAGTACTCAGCTCCAGCCAATTGTTAGCTTGTGGGGTGCTGGCCTAATGTTGCCAAAATCTGATTTTACAGGGAAGTCAGAAATCTGGATTTTCAGATTTCTTTAAATCTTTCTCTAAATAAATTTTGAAATTTAAGAATTGTAAGATGCTGTGGAAGCCCAAGAAACACACTTTTGTAGTCTGAATGCACCCTGAAGGCTGTCGGATTTCCATGGCTGGACACTAGAAAGACTCTTATAGTGCCATCCCATGGGGTTCTGGGTGCTTATGAGGGCTCATGCCTACTGCCCACTGCATAGTCCAGCCCACCACCTCCTAGCTTTGTAGCCTGGGACAATTATGCATGTAATTCGTAGAGTTGTTGTAAGAATAAAATAAATACTACATGTAAGTGCCCAGAGCAATGCCTAGCAGGAAAGCCATGATTGTGAGCTGGTATTACTAGCTAAAATCATGAAACCTCTTGGTCTTCTTATCTGTATAATGGAGACAATTTTCACAGTCCTTTGGGGGGTGAAAAGATGCCTGTCCAAAGGACCATTGTGAGGGCAAAAGAAGATGATGTGCAAAAGAGCTTGAAAGAGTGTACATTGCTGAGAAAGGCACTGGGTATCCCCTCTGTGACTATCCTCTAAATGGGGCCCTGGCCTTAGCAGTGCAGGGCTGGAATCCTCAGGAAGCAGGGGTGGGAAGCAGTTACTACAACTGGTCCTGTTTCCTTCCAAGGGTTATTTGCTGTTTTGTTATTCTTAGAATTTGGTGAGTTTTTATTTTCTTTTTTTTAATGAAAAGTTTAACATAGAAAAGTAGAGAAATAGTGTAATGAGCACCCACATATCCTTCTCTAGATTTAATACTGATTTCCATTTGCCTTGTGTGTGTCCCTTGGCTTGTTTTTTGGTGGATGCAGGAGAATGGAGTTTGGCAGAGATGGGGCAAGGCAGGGGGTGAATTGCAGGGAGCTGTAACCAGCTCGTGACTCACTTTTTTTTTTTTGAGTTGGACTCTCACTCCGTCGCCCAGACTGGAGTGCAGTGGCCACTCCCGGCCACCGCAGCCTTGACCTGCTGGGTTCCGGCGATCCTTCCGCCTCAGGCTTCCAAGTAGATGGAACTACAGGCGCGCGCTACCATGCTCGGCTAATTTTTTGATTTATTGTAGAGATGAGGTCTCGCCAAGTTGCCCAGGCGGGTCTCGAACCCGCGGGCTCGGGCAATCCACTCACCTCAACCTCCCAAGGTGCAGGATTACAGGCTGAGCCACCGAGCCCAGCTATGACTCACTTTTGACAGAAAGCAAGAACCAATCAGGTGGGAATGGTTGCCTTTTGGAAAGGACCCCAGAAAGGGACTTTTGTGAGGATAGTTTGTCATGGACAATAACATTGTTACCAATTGGAAAAAAGTGGTAGAGATGGAATAACAGAAATGATTTTATTCATATGATTTTAGTTTATTATTATTATTAAGGTTTTAAGTTTTTGCAAAGAGAATGTATTCATGTATTGCTCATGTAATTGAAAATTAAACATTTCTAGAGAGACTTTCAGTGTGGAAATGTTTCCTCCACGAAGAAATCAGGAGTTGAAACTAGTGGATCTGAAAGAAGTCTGGTAAAATCAGTGATGATAACATGTTGGTCACTAAAAATGAAAGCAGAAACTCTGATTCAAAGAAATGATATGCTAATGCTAAGTGGTTCCTTTCTAGTAAACCATTGAAAAGATTCTCTAAGACACATTGGCCCATTTCTGAATATCAACTATTACTGTGTCTTGATGCTAACTCTTCTCGGAAAGGGCGTCTTGCGACGTGAAAGCCACTCAACTTGGCTTTAAAGTTCTATTATTCAGTCTCCTCATTAATTTGGGCTGACATTCCTTCTCAATTGGGGCAAATCATCAAAGCTGTATTGTATTGAGAACCTTGTATTAGGCAACAAAGAGGTGGGTATGAAGGGAACCGTGGGGAAGGCGGGAGGGCTCCCGAGGCCAGAAGGAGAAAGGGGAGGGGAGGCCCCTGCGGGAAGGACAGCGGAGAAAGGCCCAGGGCACAGGGAGGAGTGAGCAAAGGGCTGAGGTCAACAATGGGGGGCATATATGGGAGGGGTGAGGGGCTCCTCAGAGGCCCTCCCTGTATGTCTGCCCCTGGAGCCTCAGACCCTCAGCACGGGAGGAGCAAAACCAGCCTGCCACTTTGCAGCTGCCCATTTTTCTCCAGAGGAAAGATAAAAAGGAGCTTGGATATGAAGAAAAGGGAAGCACCCCCTTCCTTCCTTCCTTCCTTCAGGCACCCCTCCGACCTCTGTAGCATGGCGCCCTGCCCAGCGGCTCAGGCCTGCCAGCAAGCCCCCACGCACCCTGAGACCTGGAGCTCCAACCCTGGTCATCGGTTAGTGCCAGGCCAGCTGCCCTGCACACCGGGCCCCGGCACACGCCCTCTCTTCCTCACTGGTGTGGTTGGCTGTGGGCTGCGTGATGGGGGTGTGCCTGGTAGAATGTGCTGGGTTCACTGCCCAGGATATAATAAGATTTCGAAAGCGAACTTTAAAGCCCAAAGGAAAATGCAGTTTTTTCAAGGTGTAACTTTGATAAATCAAATATTAATTTCAAAAGCCAAAGCAGTCCCAGATGGTCTTTTCTCTATAATCCTCGAGGACACAAGAAACACAAGAAGCTTCTAGTGTCCAGCAACCCATCCTAGGCAAGTCGGGGGTCTGCAAAAGTCCAGTTCCCAGCCACCACCTTCCAGCTCTGGGTTCCCACAGGACATCTGTGACAGTCTGGACTCCTGCTTTCCCAGCATGTGCAATGGGAATAGAAATCATCTGCCTCGTCTTCATGCCGAGGGGCCTGTGAGGACAACAGTATAGACAAAGGAATGGATTTGCAGCCTTCACGAAGAATCTGAGCCCAGTTACGGTAGTGGCCCCTTCTCAAGTTTTGAGGTTTGAGTCAGATCACACCATTCTGTTGCTCAAAACTCAAAGTGGCCCCTTTCACTTGGACTGAACACAGAGTCCTTTCACCCGCCCACAAGCCCCCCACATCCAGCAGTTCCTGCTCCCCCACCTTTCACTGTCTCCCACCCACCTGCGGGCCACACTGTCCCCTTCTCATCCCTGTCATCACACACCTGCACTCAGGGCCTTTGTGCTTCTGAACGCTTTGCTGAAGTGTGATTTCCTAGAGTCCCACGGAACTCCCTTGCCTCCTCTGCCCAAAGAGTGGGGTGACGCCTCACCTCCGAGTTTTTGCTAAGATGCCACCTTCTCCCCAAGACCCACCCATTTACAATACCCACCCTCCATACCCCCACCCTGCTCTGCTTGCATTTCCTGAAGCGTCATCACCACCCCCAGAATACATCGCTCACTGTGTTGACCCTCAGTGCGTGTCTTCCCTGCTGCCCTGTGAGCTCTGGAGGGCGGGCATCGTTGGCTCCTTCACGGATGTGTCCTAAGCACCAGAGCAGTGTCAGGCACGTGAATGACAGTAAGTAGGCTGAGTCTGTCTTGGAGGTCCAGGATGCAAGACAAACAAAACAAGAGCTGCCCCAGGTAAAGGGAAGCACGGACTCAGAACCCCCGCCCACCCCAACAGGCTCTCCATAAGCAAGTGTAGAAACTGCTGGCAAGTATCCTCGTGTGTGAAAGCAGTCCTGAAGCTATCCAGTGCTGTGTAACATCAGGGCACAGTGGTTCACAACCAGCAGGTGCCCAGGGGTCCAGGTAACAAGGGTAACAAGCTAACATTCTCTGAGCAGCTACCATATGCTAGGCAGTGCCTGTGCCCAGCACACCATGGAAGTGGTCTCGTGAGACTGGCAGATCTTTTACCGTCAACTCTCCAGTCATGTATACCGAGGCTGGCAGGTATTAGGTGCTCAATAAATGCTCACTTATTTCCCTAACAACCTCCTGAGGCAGGTACTGTTATTGCCAGCTTAGAAGGGCCCAAGGTTCAGATTTAGATCACTTACTTGATGTCATACAGCTCGTGAGTATCCGAGCTGGGATTTAAATTCTTCTCAAACAAGCTCCAGTCCCTCTGATCCTTTGAGAGAACCTAAGTCAGCCCATCCCTTGGAGGTCCCCTGAAGAAGATCTGACTCTGGGCCACACCAGGGGATAAGGGGAGGGGTGTTTCTTTCTCCACCTGGGCTCACTTCCTCCCTTTGTGTAGTTGGCTTACCCGAAGGGGTCTCCTGCTACCTTTTGATTAATGGATCTGGTCCCCACTCCCCGATGACCCCAGAGGGAGCAGCAATTCATCTTGAATCGTAAATCAAGTTCCAAAAGACATTGCAGCTTTGAGCTCAAAATCTCCCTAGAAGTCGAATTCTTTGTAGAAGTCATTTGCTTATGAGTAGAACGATTGATTCACCAAGTCTCTCTCTTTAAGAAAAGTCTGGATAATGTCTGCTATTCCTGCCACCCCCTCCACCAAAACAGCTCTAGTTAGTTTATTTAATGTAGCCAGACTTCCCCCAAGGACCTCATATTGTTGACCCTGGGACCATGCTAAGGAGAAGTCCAGCATCATTGCCGCTTTACATGGACGGAAATCATTAGAACAAGCATATCCGGGTTGCCTTGCCTAGACCTGCTCTGAGCTGGGATTTCATTTCTTAGCCATCGCTGAAATGTCGCATGCCAGCTCTTCATGCTGTACAAGGACAAACAGCCTGATCCCTGCCTTGGACCTGTTTTATAAAAGCTGAGAGGTAGCTCTGGGTCTCTGGTTCCCAGAACTCTCACCTTGGGGGACAGCATCTCCATAAATAAGTCTCCTGATGCTTTACGCCAGATTAGAATGTCTCTTGAGACCCTCTGGGTTTGTTTCAGAGTTGCCTTTAAAGGTGACTGATGAACCGTAGATGTCAGAGGCACATTTTCATTTTCTGGGCACTTTTTATTCTATCTAGAGCCAACAGTGGTCTTTAGAATTAAATTCTCCTTCTCAGAGTCTCTTTCTAGAGGTTTCCTGTTCAAGGACTCCAGTTTGGAGGAGCTCAAAGTTGAGTTGAGTGTCAGTGTTAGCAAAGGCTGGAGCAGTTCTCCAGTTGTTAGTCTGTCATGTGCACTGGATGACATTCCGCCTTCCAACTTCTTCCAGAAGAATGCCTCAAGCCTCCCCCAACTGCTGGGCCAGGCAGAAGTACCTGTAAGCAGTATTTCAGGTACCCCTGGTTGAAAGCCCCCAGAAAGGTTATCTCTAACAGATATGACCCAGTGGCACATGCCACTAAATTCCACCATGGGGGGGTGGGGGGGAGGGAAGAGAGGATCAGTCTACATGGGAATCCCCCCTCCCCCAGTAAAAGCCGCCTTCCATCCTTGCTACCCTTGATGGCCTTTGCTTGCCTTCAAGACTGGTCTTGATGAGCATTTATTTTCATCTCTGATTTCTCCACACAAAAATGGGAGCAGAAAATTATTGCAATACTTTAAGAAAAGGATTGGCAGTATTGGGAAACTGCGGGGTGGGGGGAGGAGGAGGCGGGATTGGCAGTAGTGGGAATCTGCCGGGGGAGGGGGGCGCGCTTCATTCACAAGGGTACCTGCATAATGAACATCTGTACACCTAACCCTGAATTGCACCCCACATCCTTACAATAAAGAAAAGAAAGGGCCGGACTCGGTGGCTCAGCCTGCAATCCCAGCGCTTTGGGAGGCTGAGGTGAGTGGATTGCTTGAGCCTACGTGTTCGAGACCCGCCTGGGCAACTTGGCGAGACTTCATCTCTACAATAAATCAAAAATTAGTCGGACATGGTGGCACGCGCCTGTAGTTCCGGCTACTTGGAAGGCCGAGGCGGAACTGCACTCCAGTCTAAGTGACAGAGTGAGACTCCAACTCAAAAAAAAAAAAAAAAAAAAGAGAAGAAAGCGGGATTGGCAGTAGTGGGAAACTGCCAAGGGAGGGGGGAGCACACCTTATCAGCAAGGGTAACTGCATAATGAACATTCGTATACCTAACACTGAATTGTACCCCACGTCTTTAAAATAAAAAAAATTTTAAAATAAAGTACAAATTTCAGAAAAGGAAAAAAACAACAAACAAACAAACAAATAAAATTGGGAGCAGTGGGAAGGAGAGGAGGGAATACTGACATTTGCCTTGTGTCCATATTCTCCTAAGGAGGGTTCTGGCCTCTGCAATGACTTTGAACTCTTTTTCAAGTTAACGGTTGGGAGAGTTCACTCTCCCAAGCCCAGCAAGTAAAGTACGAGATAGGAGATAGAGACAGGGACAGAAACAGATGGATTCACCAGGCCCCAAACATTGGGCTGCAACCAGCGGGTCTTCCCCACCCACATCAGTTCCAACTTGCTATTAGATTCCTGAGTACCGTTCGCTCATCTGCCCTCCCAGGCATAGTGCATTCTCCCTGATTTCTAGACATCTCAGCAGTCCCTGCACGGTGAATGGTCAGAGTCAGGATCTCCTAGGGGGACAGGGATGATAGAAAGCCCTGGGCCCAGGAAGAGCATGGCTGTCACAAGAACCACATAAAGAGGCTGCAGATGAGTCATGGTGTCTGCTTTTGCTCTGCTCCTTGTCCCTCCTGGGCACAGTCAGCCCACGTACCAACGCCCAGGCACACAGGCCGCTTGTCCCTCCCAGGCACGATCGCCCCATGTGCCAACGCCCAGGAGCACAGGCCAGCTTGTCCCTCCCGGCACGATCAACCCGCGTGCCAACGCCCAGGCGCAAGACCCTCCCGTCCGGCATCCCGCTGGGCCCTCTTGCAGAAGTGCTCTCTGCTGCTCCCAGCGCATCCTGTTTGTTCAGATGCCTTTGTCTTCCATGGGCGCAAGGGGAGAGAGGATTCCTCTGAGTCCCTCTGCTGTGGGCTTTGAAATCAGATCCTGGCACACCTGATTACACTCAATAGCTGGAAATGGTAAGGATGTCCGACGGCAGAGAGCTCTTGTTTTAAGCTCTGCGCGCCAGGAAGGCAGGGGGCTGGGTCTCCTCCTGGGGCCACGCTGGAGGGGGCAGGATGCTCCCGCAGAAAAAGCAAACAGTGCAACTGAGGGGAAGTTCATTTGAAAAGGAATTCAGGGCACTGTCATAGCAGAGGACACAAAGTGGGGCTCAGACCCCTTCTGTCTTCTCGCACACATCCAGGTGAGAAACATTCGGTTCTGAGGGGTCCAGGAGGGTCAAACCTGCCAGTGCTGCTTTTCTTTTCTTTTCTTTTTTTTTTTTGAGTTGGAGTCTCACTCTGTCACCCAGACTGGAGTGCAGTGGCCGCTCCCAGCCACCGCAGCCTCAACCTGCTGGGCTCCAGCAATCCTTCCGCCTCAGCCTTCCAAGTAGCCGGAACTACAGGCGCATGCCACTATGCCCAGCTAATTTTTTTGATTTATTGTAGAGATGAGGTCTTGTCAAGTTGCCCAGGTGGGTCTCAAACCCACGGGCTCAGGCCATCCACTCACCTCAGCCGCCCAAGGCGTGGGATTACAGGCTGAGCCACCGAGCCCAGCTTGTGCTGCTTTTCTGTAGAAACATTGCCTGAGGCCTGGCAGAGGGGGATAAGTCACAACTCACTCTCCACTCAGTGAACACTCAGCAGGTACGAGATATTTGAGGGCACTCAGCCTCCGCTCATGCCTCCCTTCCAGCAGAGGCCCTAAAACACTGGCCCAGTGGCTCAAAGAGTCACTATGAAAATGTCATACAAGGCTGGGCTCGGTGGCTTAGCCTGTCATCCCAGCACTTTGGGAGGCCGAGGCGAGTGGATTGCCTGAGCCCGTGGCTGCTCGGGCAACTTGGCGAAAACGCGTCTCCACAATAAATCAAAAATTAGCCGGGAGTAGTAGCACATGCCTGCAGATCCAGCTACTTGGAAGGCTGAGGCGAAAGGATCCCCGGAGCCCAGCAGGTCGAGGCTGCGGTGGCCGGGAGCCACTTGCCTCCAGCCTGGGTGACAGAGTGAGACTCCAACTCAAAAAAAGAAAAGAAAATGTCATACAAACAGAACAGCCATGAAGAGCACCCATGTGTCCACACCCTGCTTGAGAGATGAACTGTTGGCGATGCACTTCAAGCCTCCCATGTCCTGTTGATCCTGTTATCCTTCCATCCGGGCTCCCCCGACCCCACTCGCAGGCAGTCCCTCATATGTTTCGGTGATGTGGGCATCCCTCTTTGGGGCGATGCTGAACACTTTGGAACCTCACTGTCTTCATCTGAAACACGGGGCTATCAAGAGGATTAAAGGACATGATTTACGATGAATATTTGACTATTGTTCTTATGAAAGGGAAAGCATCAGCAGAAAGAATTGGGTCAACTGCAAGGCCTTCCCAGCTTGGCCCTGACGTGCCTGCCTAGATCCTTCCTCTCTGCAGCCTTGTTCCCCAGATGCCCACCTTTCGTGCCTCTGGGCCCACGGGGATGTGGTGTTCACTTGCCAGCAAGGCTAGTCCCTGTCTCCGTCTTCCTTCAACAATGGGTTCCAACGTCCCCGACTCTGGGTGGCCCTGAGGCAGTGAGCACTTGGTGCTCCCCTGGCCGGATACCTCTGAGCACTTGCAGTGTGACCATGTGCTCCTGTGTGCCTACCTGGCTCTCTCACTGAGCTGCACATGCAGCAAGGCAGGGACAGTGTCTTCCAGTAGTGGCCTGGCCCGTCCTGTGGGGACTGGCAGGCCCCTGTGAAGCAAGTGAACAAATTCTGCTAAGAATGTGTGGGATTCGTAGGTGTCGGTCAAATATCAACGTTAACATCAGCCAGAAGAAGTTGATTCCAACCCTCATCTCCACTTGGAGGGGTTCAAGTGCACGAATGAATGATGGTTCTATCAACAGACGATAACTCTGCCCAGCTAACACAGGGCAGCCTTCATGTCCTCAGTTCTCCGTAGGGTCATTTTACTCTTTGAAGTCCCAAATAATTTCTGGTCTGGAAGCACAAAACTAATGGGTCTCTCCAAACTCCTCAAATGAGATTGGAACAGATCAGAGAGCAGCAGGGATTTTCTTCCCCGGTGACCTCCGTAAGCAACAGTTCCCCCAGTAGGCTCTGGACGGACCATGCACATCTTTCTAGGTGTCCTGACGCCTGTGTGCTTTTTCTTCTTGCAGCCTGCGGAAATTCTTAGCGAAAGAGGTATGTGAAAACCGGTTCATCTTGCCTAGAAAAATCTGTCTTACTGCCATAGCAACAAAATGTTGGGAAACAGTCTGGCTATTTCAGTGTTCTCACCTACACCCATTGTTCTCTGCTAAAACATTTGGTTGATACTGTATAAACCCAGCTTTAGTCGTGGGATCCTTTAGGCAGAGGATTGTGTCTCGGAGTTGGGATCTAGGATACCCCACAGGCATTCACACTGGGGCCCGGCACGAACACAGGCACACAGGGCTGTCCAGGAAGGAAACGGGAACAGAAGTGGGGATTAGAGTATGTGTGGGGAACACACAGGGGTGGGTTTTTATTTGTTTTTATTTTTTAATTTTTTTTTTTGAGTTGGAGTCTCACTCCATTGCCCAGGCTGGAGTGCAGTGGCACTCTCATGGCCACTCTAGCGTCAACCTGCTGGGCTCCAGTGATCCTTCCGCCTCAGCCTTCCAAGTAACCAGAACTACAGGCGCACGCAAACCTTTTGTAGAGACGAGGTCTCACCATGTTGCCCAGGCTGGTCTTGAACCTGTGGGCCCCCAAATGCTGGGATCACAGGCTTGAGCCACCGCGCCCGGCCAAGGGTAGGTTTTTAAAATTCTTTTTTATTAAACATTTTTCATTTTTACCAAGGTGAAATTCATATAATGCGAAACTAAACATTTAAAGTGCATTCACCATGCTATACAACCACCACATTTACCTAGTTCTGAAATGTTTTCTTACCTGTTAGGCAAGGGTTCCCTATCTTCCCCTCCCCCAGCTTCTGGAAACCACCAATCCACTTCGTCTCTGTGGATTTACCTATTCTGGACACTTCATATAAATAGACTCATATGTGTGTGGCCTTCTCTGTCTGGTTTCCTTCACTAGCATGTTTTCAAGGTTCATCCATGTTGTAGTAGATGTCAGTAATGCATTCCTGCTCGTGGTTGAATAACATCCCATTGTACATATCTTCACATTTTGTTAATCCATTTATCTGTCAGTGGGCATTTGGGCTGGTTCTGCCCTCTGGCTTTTGTGAACACCACACTGCTGTGAACTCATGTGCACATGTATTTATTGGAGTGCATTTTCAGTTATTTAGGGATAGACGTACTGGGTCATATAGCAACCCGTTGCTGCACTCCTCTACACAGCCGAACTATTTTGAATTCCCGCCAACAAGTCGTGAGCAAGGTCAGAGTTCATCCTTCCAGGGGTCACATTCTAAAGTGGCACAAGATCCTTCTAAAGGGCTGTGTGCCATGCACACAGAACTCACAGCCTCTGCGTGAAGCCATACGTGTTGCATAAATATGCAGACAGAGAAGAGAGAGCCCTCAGCATCCTCAGCTGAAGGATAATTCAAAGACATACCGGCTGTCACCCGCCTCCTTATCTGAGCAAGGAACAGACTGGAGATCCTGTGGTCTACTACATCCTATTTTCTTTTTCTTTCTTTCCTTTTTTTTGAGTCGGAGTCTCACTCCGTTGCCCAGGTTGGAGTGCAGTGGCACACTCCCAGCCACTGCAGCCTCGACCTGCTGGGCTCTGGCGATCCTTCCGCCTCAGCCTTCCAAGTAGCTGGAACTACAGGTGCGCACTGTCATGCGCGGCTCATTTTTTATTTATTGTAGAGACTAGGTCTCGTCAAGTTGCCCAGGCTGGTCTTGAACCCACGGGTTCGGGCATTCCACTCACCTGGGTCTCCCAAAGCACTGGAATTACAGATTGAGCCACCGAGCCTGGCCTGCATCCTATTTTCACTTCTTTCCGGTTGGTCTCCGTGAATTGCCTGTTCTCAGGACTGTGGGGTCAGCGAATTCCCCAGACATAGCCAGTTTCCGGCAACAGAGGACTCTGTTGGCGTGTGCTCTGGTGTTCAGCACATCCACACTGATGAAGACTGGACTCTGCGTATGCTACTCATCAACTGCGAGCCAGAAATAGGAGGGACACCTTTAAAAAGAAAGCCACAAGCCGGGCTCGGTGGCTCAGCCTGTAATCCCGCGCCTTTGGGAGGCTGAGGTGAGTGGATTGCCTGAGCCCATGGGTTCGAGACCCACCTGGGCAACTTGACAAGACCTCATCTCTACAATAAATCAAAAAAATTAGCTGGGCATGGTGGCCATGAGCCAAGGTTTGCCTGTGCTTCGTCCACAGCACTGCAGAAGGCTGGAGCCCAGCAGCGGCCGGCCAGGAGGCAAAAGGGTGTTTCTGTGTGTGTATTTCACAAGCAGTGTTGGCACTGGAGTTTCTCTTTGCAGTGAGGGTTCAAGGGATGGATTGTGGTTGTTGCTGAGATGACCTGGTTAAATCTGCTAACAGCACACGGATGGCAGAGCATCTGCATTCAGGGGGAGATGCAAGCCAACCCAGGACCAAACCCCATCCCTCCCAGCCCCAGGGCTCTGTGGTCCTTTCTCTGCTCTCAGCCATGTTGGGAAAAGAGGTAAAACCCCTGACCAAGTACTCTCTCTGGTGCAAGAGTCTGAACAGTCCTTTGCTGAGTCTATCTCGCGTTTCCACAAGCAGAGGCACACCCTGATGGAAATCACTCCCTGGCAGGGACAGGAAGAGAGGACCCCGCTGAGGAAAACTCCGACGAACTTCTGTCCTGGGGCTGACCCACGCTTTTTGGACTCCCCTCTTGTAGGGTGGGCTCTAACCATCGTGGTCCCCTGAGCCTGTCACAGAGTCACGTTTCCAGAGTGTTGGGCGCTCTAGACTGATCTCCCTCTTGCAGCAGCTTAGGCTGGGTGTGGCCAACATGGCGGTGGCTTCCCTGTTCTCTCAGCATTCCACACTGGAGGGAGTTCGGCAGCAGGGAGATGACCCACGGCCTGCCAGATTTCCTCCCACGCAGACCTCTGTGTGAGATAAAGTCAGGCAAGGCCCTGCCATGGGACAACAGTGTAATAAATCCCCTCTGGCCTCCTCCCGGACGTATTGTTCTGCTGCCGTTGTTTTGAGTACGCTCAAAAGGAAGGAAGAGCCCCGAGCTATCAGGCTGAGGAAGAAGGATGCTCTCCTGACCGCTCCCGTGGCCCTGGGCCACCCTGGTTTTAAATGCGAGGAAACTGGAGTGCAGCGTGCAGCCTAACCCCACCCGCCGCATGCCGAGCTCCGGTCACGGCCCAGGCTCCCCAGGCCCTCTGGTGAGGCAGCCGCCCCATCCCAAGTCGCTGACGGCTGCTGAGGCTTCCTGCCCTTGTCCTTCTAACCAGGCCCTGGCTGGAAGGCCCAGCGAGGGTTGAGGCAGTCTGGAGCTGGAGCCAGAGGACCTGGGCTGAGAACGGAGGCTGCAAGGCCACAGCTGTGGAACAGGAGCAGGGCTCCTCAGCCGCATCCCAAGGTGGTGACTAGCTCAAGCTCTCGGGCAGCGCAGTCAAGGGGTGGGGGGTTGTGGCCTGGCCTACTCCTGGCCCAGGGTCAGCACAAGTTTGGGGCGGTGTGTGACTTCAGCCGCCCCAGCGGATTCCTGCAGGAAGTCGAGCAGAAGCACCTGCTTGCTCTCTGCTTCAAGGTGGGCAGAGTGGTGCTGATGTTCCTCTCGACAGACTGCCGCCCTTGGCCCTTGTGGCTGTCCACCCCTCTCGACACTCAGAGTCTGGTTTGCCAGGTGCTTGGCTGCAGTGGCCTGGTCACCTTTGTCTGGGCTGGGAGGCCATGTCTGAGCCATCAAAGGAGGCTTAATGCAGGAAGACGTCAATGTGATTCCTCAACCAGAAAGGTAGTATGAGTTTGGCCAAAACAGCCCAAGCAAATAAGCAAAAGCCTGTCAGTGGAGGGATGGGGCTGCAGGGAGATCCCACGATGATCAAATGAGAGCCATTATGGGTCTCCTCCCAGTCCCAAGGAGGGCGCGCCTTTGAAGCTGCAGACAGGCTGAACAGAACTTTCCACCTGAGAGACGCTGGGGACGGGAGGTCAGGCTGCACACAGCCCCCACAAAAACTGATCAAAGCCTGCTGCAGAAGGGAGGGGCACAGCTGCAGCCTGACTCCCCCAACGGGGCCGCCCAGGGCCTCTGAAGGCGACCGGGCAGTCTTTGCAGGGGCCTGTGGGAAAACCCCACACAGATGCACAGTGCAGCCCAGCCCGGGAGCACTGCTGGGAGAGGGAAAAATAAACCCCTCGTGGCCCTGAAAAGAAAAAGGAGGGAATCAAAGCACACAAAAAAATGCAAAGACCACCCACCTGATGAGTGCCTACCTTTGGAAGCTTCCAAGGCACTTCTGAAAGAATAAACAGCCTGAACGCCTGCCTCAAAGCTCCATGCATGGGGGATTTGCGGGGAGCTGTGGCCCCTTCTAAGCATCGGAGGCTTTAATTTAAAGCGTGTTGGCCTCTGCAGTGCCTATTCAAGGGCTCCCTCATCTACTCTCCTCCCGGGGAGCCTGAGGTAATGGGAATCCTCATTGAGGGAGGGACAGGATCCTGTGTGGACACCTTTAGCGCAGCTCCCAGACAGGATGGCCAAATCTGTCAGGGAACATCCTGGGGCCTCTTCCAGGCTTGATCCAGGGTGAGGAGGGCACCCGTGAGCTGGCACCACCTTGGACAGCCCCTCCAGGACAGCCTCAGCCCACCCTGCCTGGCCTCCCCTCCTCCCTCTGCCTGAAGCTCTCTTCCAAGGACTGACCCTTCACAGAATCTGCAATTTGATCTTTTCTGAAATGGATGCGGTGAAGCACAGCCACTTCCACTGCACTCTGGCTCTCGAAATGATGGGAACGCTCCCTTCTTCTCCTTCTTGGAATGGGTCTGGGGGAGAGGGTGGGGAGGTATCTTGGTGGAAGAGGGACTGTATGGAGGAACTGGTTGCTGGGAAAAGCTGACATGAAGAAAGTTC
This sequence comes from Carlito syrichta, assembly GCF_000164805.1. NCBI lineage: Eukaryota > Metazoa > Chordata > Mammalia > Primates > Tarsiidae > Carlito > Carlito syrichta. The sequence continues at coordinate 479,457 of NW_007113364.1, read as the reverse complement.
TAAAGCTGCAGGTTTAACGGGACGAAATTCCCTTCAGATTGAATGAATGGCCTCTAGGACTGGACAGAGGGCCCCAGGGAGGAGAAGCAGAACTGAGGAGAGGGCACCTTCAAAACACACACACACACACACACACACACACACACACACACACACACACACACTCTCCTGCTCCAGAAGACAATGCTGGGAGAGCAGGTAGCAAGGGATGACTTCCACTCACTAGATTTGTATCTTTTTATTACCTCACAGTGAGATGGATGGCTTATCTCCATTTCACAGGTGACAAAATGGCTTCAGAGAGGTGACTATCAACCTCTCAGGCAGCCTGGCTCTGAGGCGCATAACCTTTCCTCCTTATTTCAGTATGTCTCTTGGTAGAGGGACAAGGGGCTGAGAGGCAAGAATACAGAGGGGGACCCCCCCAAAAGAAAGTATTTTGTGGAGGGCAGGCCCCTTGTAGTACAGGCTTCCCTTGCTAAGGAAGTGTTCTAGGAACCCATCGGCATCAGTGTGCCCACTAGAGTTGTTTTAAGAAGCTGCGTTCAGCTTCAGTGAATTTTTTTTGAAGATTCTTTCAGTGCATTTGCCCAATTCATGATGAGTGACTTACAAGCTCACCTGCCCACACTGCACCGAGTGTTCAGCAGTTTGGGCCAAAAATAGCATGACCCCTGTGTCCCACCCTCTCTATTCACCCAATCTTGCCCTGAGCTGCTTTTGTTTCTTGCCCTAATGAAAAAGTCATCAAAGGGAAACATTTGCTGATGTGAAAGAGGTGAAACAAGAAATGGCAGAAGCACTAAAAGGCTACAAAATCGACGAGTTCAAACACTGTTTTGAGCAGTGGAGAAAGCATCTCGATGGGTGAATCGCATCAAATGGAGAGTACTTAGAATGTGACTGAAGCTTAAACATGTAAGAATAAATACACAATTTTAAATAAATCTGGATTTTCTTGGGTCCCCCTTGTATTTATGAATTACACTGAACGGAGCAACCCGGCACACATGGGCCCCTTCCACCCTGACCAAGAGGAATCCTTTGAGGGTCCTGGGTATGGAAAGAAATCCTCCGAGGCACCCAATAAAATCCTGCTTGGAGGTGCAAGGAGGCCTTTTTTTGAAATTAATACCCAATAAAGTTTACGCAGACCCCCAAGAGGAAAAGCAGAAGAGAACTGGAACCATTTCAAAAGTAGAGTGGGCAGAGAACAAAACGTCACAGCGTTGTCTTTCATCGGGAAACACGGAGTGCTAGCAGGCTTTAAGCTCAGCTCTGCCCACCGCCCCTCCTGAGGGTGGTAGATGTGTACCAGCAGCACCCTTCGTTTTAGACATGGATGCTTTCTGGTACCAAATGCGCCAGAGTTCTCCCCAAGGCGAAGAGCCCAGAGCTGAGTGTGGAAACACGGCCTTTCTCCCCAGACCAGCCTCAGGTGCTGCCTCCAGTTGTGCATCCTGACTCAGCAAAGGACGCCAAGGCCTTCACCGAGAGGCTAGGGGGTGGGGGGGGGCGGGGGCACAGTCTAGGAATGGAGGTAGCACTGAGGAATTAGGTCTGCACACCATGTGACACTCACTCCCCCGTCCCCTTGCTCAGCCGCGACACTCTTTGGCTTAGGTGTGTGTTCATCTGTGTGTGTCTGTGCGCTTGCTAGGCCTGAGCTGAGCCACTCCTTCAGGTGAGGCCATGCCAGATTATCAGCGCCTCTGATGACGAAGGTTGAGAAAGGAGTCTGGGCTGGAGTCCATCTGTGAAGGTCAGGAGGGAAACTGCTCCCGGTGGACCCCTGGCCTGGGATGTGGAGGCTCAGACAGCTAGAGATGGGAAGGGAATGTCGACCGCAAAGGGGTAATCTTTTTTTTTCTTTTTGCTAGTTCATTTCCAATCATGTCATTTCCTGGCTTCCAAAACAATGAATAATAATAGAATATGGCTTCCTAAAGGCTCCCCATTGCCAAATGCCATTAAGCACAAACTCCTCCAGATTCTGGATGGATGGTGGGGTGCGCCATCCGGGACCCCAGTCTTCTTTCCTTTCTTCTCTTCATTTCTGTGCAGCTGCCTGTAACTGGTGAACTGCAGACCTGCAAGGGGCCATGGAGTTTCCGCAAGGGGGCATAGTTCTGTAGGTCACACCAACCGTGGGCCACGATCTGAATCAATATCAAGCAGAAGTCAGGCGACTTTGAAAGGGCTGTTGAATTTCTAGCAGTTCTTTGTCGTTGTGCCTTTTTTGCGTTCAACTATCACGAGAAAGAGCCTACGTTGTGGTAGTGGTTTTCTAAGTGGAATCCAAGGAACCCCTCGGAGAGTCCCCAAAATACAGATGGGGAAGGACCAGGATGGAGCTGGAGCATGAGTGGTTAGGAATACCCCCTCCCCCCTCTCCCCCCCCCGACATGCGCTATCTCTCTCTCTCTCTCAATCTCTCTCTCTCTCTCTCTCTCTCTCCCCCCCACATACACACACACACACACACACCCACCCCTGTGCATGCACAGGTAACTAACTCATTCCTGTAACCAAATAAACTCTGTTTCTGTTAGTTTTGTACAGTGGGCTTTCTAGTAAGATTGTATATGAAGAAAGGACTCTGCTGGGCTGGAGAGGGGGCTGGAGTTTACAAGCAATGGCTGCGGAAAAAGTACCCTCACCCCCTTCTAGCCAGGCCCTGCCAGCAGCTCTGGTGCACAGGCAATGTGTGAACTGTGGTGTGTGAGTGATGAGACAGAAGATGTCCCTCTGCCCAGATCCACATGGTGAGAGCCCTGGGCTTGCTGGTGTTTTGGACACGTGAAGCCCACCTGGCTCTTGCAAATAAAAAGGAACTAGTACCTTAGCCAATCTACTGTCAGTGCGAAGTCAGTGCTGCTTTGAGTGTGTACGGCTGAGAGAATCATTCGAAAGAACAATCACTGCTGTGGAGGTGGGCTGGGGAGTCCTGTCTACACCAAATTTTCTCATGGGCCAAAGTTCCCAGAGAGGTAGTGTCTACTTGGGGCCCCTTTTTATCTCCTTCTGTTTCTACCCAAATGAGTTTTTGCTTGCTTCCCACCCAGGCCTGCAGAGGACACCGTCTGTCCCCAGGCCGCCTGGGCCTGAATAACAGAGTAGTAAGAGGTGACAATGCAGGTCGTCCAGAAACTCTCTAGCTGAGCCTCTGTCCTCCCAGCCTGGTTTCAGACAGGGTCACTGATAAAGAAATCCTCAGAACATTTTGGAATGGTGTTCATTAATGAGGGAAGCTCAGGCAGGAGATGGGAAGGATTGCCTTTGTCTCTGCTTTGCACCTGCCGCCTACACAATACTCTAGAAGCTACCGCACCACACTCAGGCTCGGGCAAGTGCTGCGAGATGAGATGGCAGTCCTTTCGTGACCTCGTGTCTACTACAGGAACACCCGATGGAGGTGAATGAGACACAATGGCAAACACTCCTGAGCCTGCCATGGCCAGCTGTGCTGGGACCCACTGGGACGTGTCTGTGCATGTGTGCATGCATGTACCCATGTAAGAATACAAATATCCTTGGCACCCCAGTCCTTGTGTGCTGGGGTGTACTGATGGGGGCGAAAAATTGCCGAGGGGAAGGCACTCACATGTCTCCACTGGGGGAAGATGCAGGGAAGTTTGGGGTGTGGGCGTGCATCCATCCTTGCTGGGCACATCTCACTGTCAATGCGTGTTGAGGGAAATGGAGGGACATTTCATGCTCGGGTGCATGTGCATGGTGGTGGGGGCCCACATGCTAGCGTGCCCAGGGGAAGCTTAAAGAAAGTTTCTAGATTCTGTGAACATTTTCAGAAAAAATGAGCAAGGCCCCATACCACAGGTTGGGCCACATTCAGCACTTGTGAGATTCGTTTCCTGTGCTAGTTACCACTCCGGTTTCACAGGACACAATGTGTGACTGACAGCAAAAGCACCAGGCCCTGGCTTCAGTAGGGGGTGGGGGAGGAGAGGGGACCACCAAGTCACTGCCCGGTATCTCTTGAAGGACAAGTGAAACCAATTGTCCATATAGGTCTGTAACTGCCACCCATGTAGGTTTAGAGGGGAGAGGGGGCAGAGCTCGAATTCACAATGGTATCCTCCTCTGTTGCCCCAAGGCCACCTCAGCACCAGCGTGCCCAGCCCACGGCTGCCAGCATGTCCTTGTGTGTGTCTGTGGGTTTTTAACTTGTGTGACTTGGCCTGCTTTGAGCCCACCAGGATGTGCGTGTTAGCTCGTTCCCTTTGCCGTTATTGGGTAGCACAGAGGGGCAGAGCTTAGCTGAAACGCTGCCCTTCGCATGAGGGCTCCAGGTCCACAAGGCCCGAGGATGGTCACTCCCCAGTGAAGGTGGGGAGTCGGGCCAAGCCCAGGCCACACACTGTGGGCAGACGCCTCCAGACACCTCCCCATGGGAAGAACTTGCATTCTACAAACTCCTTGGCACGTGACCTCCTCAGAGTCCCTCTTGCCAATCTGTTCATCCAAACACCGCCTGTTCCTTTTTTTTTTTTTTTTGAGTTGGAGTCTCACTCTGTCACCCAGACTGGAGTGCAGTGGCCGCTCCCGGCCACCGCAGCCTCGACCTGCTGGGCTCCAGCGATCCTTCCGCCTCAGCCTTCCAAGTAGCTGGAACTACAGGTGTGCACTACCACGCCCGGCTGATTTTTTTATTTATTGTAGAGATGAGGTCCCACCAAGTTGCCAGGTGGGTCTCAAACCCGTGGGCTCAGGCAATCCACTCACCTCAGCCTCCCAAGTTGCGGGATTACAGGCTGAGCCACCGAGCCCAGCTCCGCCTGGTTCTTAATAGACACTCCGTGGCTGCCAATGAGCCCCAGGGTCTTCCGTTCCATCCAAGGACCACAACATCATTACAGAAATGCAGAGCGCCAGTGTTACTCCTCAGCACAACTCAGGACCTCATTAAATCACACCCACGCTGGTTTCTGACACATCCATGTGAAGGTCACAAGCCTAAGCTCTTCCTCTGTCTGTTAATTCCCATGACTCCAGGGAGCCATGGTGAAACCCTGGCTGTTGGGTTCTGTGGAGCACAGAGCCTAGACCTACCAGGAAATCAAGTTGAGGCAAAGCAGAGCTTTTGAAGTTTATGCCTACCATCCTTGGTGCTGTTGGAGGCTGAGGGTACCAGGGAGGCACTAGAAGCCACTGGGAGGCAGAGTCAGGGGCCACACCATGCTCTCCATCAGGTCAAAGTGTGAACCTGCCAGAGGCTATTTCTGAGCAGAGTTCCTATGATGGGAGACCCAAAGATGCCCATGGGGTTGTTTCCCAGGTCTTGCCCAGGCCCAGAGCAGGGCCCTGGTGGTCTAGGATGAGGGGGATTTGCTCTATAACCGGTCCCTGGTCAGTTGAAGTTGCTCTCTTACCCTCAGGCAATTCACAGTCTCTAGTCACTTGGAGACCTCAGACGATAGCAGGGCTCTAAGACTGGGAACCACGACTCCCCAGTTAGTTCTCAGACTCTATCGAGGGGCTGCCTAAAGTTTGAGAAGGAGCTTGTCAAAGGGATTGGGGACAGCAGTGGAGATGTACAGATCATTGTCCTTTCTAGGTACAGATCATTGTCCTTTCTAGGAGTGTACAGGTACTGTCAGCCGAGACCTTGTGTGGCGTTAACGTGCGCTGGCAAGACACCTGTTGGGGTGGATTCTGTGCAAGGCCCAGACATAGCGTCTCCAGGAGTTCCAGAGCACTAGGGCAGCGGCCCGGGGAGACACCTTTCCTTGGCCGGAAGGGTCTCTTCCACAGCCAGCCCTGGTCCTGCAGGAAACAGGGTCCCATGGGGAGAGCCCTACACCTGCCCCTGCTGCTCCCAGTCCAGTCCTTTGCATCTTGGCCCCCAGCCTGGCCCCAGGGTGAGCCCAACAATTACTCAGCCCTGAAGACCTGGAAGGGTGTCCGACGACACGTCCAGAGCATGGCTTTTGCACAGAGGCCTTTCACCCTGGCTTCCTGGCAAAGGCTTTGCTTTCAGAGCAGGCGGGGCTCCCCACCTCACCCTCCCTGAACACCCTGTGTGTCCCTCCGTCACGGCGCCTGTCATGGAATCAGTCTTTTCCTTTCTCGTGTCTGCACCAGCCAGCCTAGAAGGGCTGTGTGAGGACACTGGGAGAGAGGCGCAGCGTAGGTCGGGGCCTGGCCCAAGCACCTGGCCCCCACCAGCCCTGGGCCCAGGCGAAGGAGGCTCTCAGGCATGGGGCTGGCCTATTTGAGTCTCATCCCCATCCCTGATACTCACCTTGAGAACGGAGACATGCTACCCTGAGCCCTCCCTGGAGCGCAGGAGAGCCTTGCAAGGCGGCAGTGTGATTCACTTGGGGAGGGTGCTGCCCCTAGGCCCCTTTGCTTCTGTCGTCGAAGGACAGAGGACTGTTCTGGGACTCGGAGGCCGCCCCTTCCCAATGGCGCCATTTCCCACGCGACTCTGTTTCCTCACCTGTGAAATGGGAGTGTAGGGTAGTCAAGGCAAGAACTTTGGACCCTCAACCAAGTGACACAGTTGTTGGCATTGTTTTTTATCGTCACTGGCTAAGGGACATGAAGACACTTTCCTGAAGGGTGAGGACTTTTATAAGAGGTGGGAACAAAGTCCTAAACCTGCCCTTTGTTGTGGCGTACTTGGAAGGTAGGATGGGGAATGTGGCCCCGTGAGATGTAGAACAGTTCTCCAGCTCAACACTCCGAAACTTTTACTGTAAAGTGACAGATAGTAAATATTTCAGCTTTGCAGTCCACGGGGTCCCGACCACAACTGCAGGGCCGCCATAGACAACATATGAACGGGGGCATGGCTGTGTTCCAGGAAGACTTTATTTACAACTTCAGGCTGTAGGCCGGATGTGACTGCTGGCCGTGGTTTGCTGACCTCTGCTTTGGCTCCTGGGAGGTGCCCGCAAGGACCTGGGAAAGTCGTTTGTTGAAGAGAGGTGAGTAGAAGCCTCTGCCAGCCCAAAGCCCCAATCTTTCCTCTGTTTCCACAGGACCAGGGTCTGGCAGCAAGCCCTCCCACCTCACGCCCCACCCACTCACTCCCCTCCCCCAGCTTTGAGGCATCACAGGCTCCTTCAAGCCCTCCTTGATGGAGAGCAGTTTTTGTGCCTCCCCTCCCACCCAGGGCCTTTCCCCTCCATCCCGAGTTTGTGGGACACACAATTTGTAATCTCCTTAAAACTGAAGAAGTGAAGCCTCTGATTCATGTCGATTAAAATCAGCTGCAACCTATTAATGGCCCAGCGCCCAAGACAGATTTTAGGAAACAAAAACACTGGACCAAATTAGACTGAACTGGCCTCCGTCTCCAGGGGTGGGGGCAGAGTGGGAGGCTGGGGGTGGGGAGTGGCCATGTGGTTTTAATTAATTTGGATTCTCTTCTTAAGCGAATTCACCCAACACAAAGCGTGTGCAGCCCAGGGCAGCAGCCTCCTGGGAGCCCGGCTCCCCCTAGTAGAAGCCCGGTCCTGGGGCGGGGGGGGGCTCCAGCCGGTTGTGTGTCTGTAATTAACAGGTTTCAAAGTGGTTATTCTGGAAAAGAGAGTTTCAGTGGCGCGTTACAATCCTTTCATCAGCCATCAGCTGGTGTCCCAGGGCCTTCGGCAAGACCCGGCCACTTAGGGCTTCAGAGAGCTCTACATTCCCAGGGTCCTGTTGGGGAATGCGGGGGCCCTCGCCGTGGGTTTTATTGAGTTGATGGTTACCATGATTTTCATTATGCTGTTTGGTTACTGGGATCATAAAAATGTTCCTCTCTTCCTAGAGTACCGCGGGCCATTAAAACGCAAAGAAAGAGCAAAGCCCCGTCTTTATGGAAGTTACATAACCCCCGGACCATCTCATGGGCAAGGGGCTGGCTCTGGCTCTGGGCTGGGGAGAATCATAAGGCTGGAAGGGATGAGGCAAGCGGCCAGTACCAACCTTTCCTCCCAGCTGGGGAAACTGAGGCCCAGAAAGAGCCTCAGTTGAAGATAGTCTGGAATCCCGCTCTCAGACTCTCTGTAAGGTGTTCTTTCTCCTCCTGGTGACTGAAGGCTGTGAAAGGGAGAGGAGTCTGAATTCTTTGGTCTTGTACTTTGGTTCATTCTAAGAGTGGAAGAAAATCGTCGGATTCACAGGCAGCTTAAAGTGTCCACAGGCAACACTAGAGTGGACAGAGGGATAATCTGGGCCAGTGTGGGCATTCCATGACCTGGGAACTCTCCTCCGAGGCTTGGAGAAGAGAAGGTTCTCTGGAGCCTTTACTTGGCACCCACAACCCTGAGCCATGGACAGAAGCGAAGCAGGTACCAAACCCCACAAGCCGCAGAGATGATTTCTCACCGCTCGAAGTCTAAAACCTCTGAAACCTGGTCAGGCTCCCAGAGTCACCACAGGGGGTGACAGGAACTTGGGTTAAGCCTGCATGGTCTGATAAATGGAACAGCAGCTTGGCTTTACTTCCTATTTTGCTGGTGGCTACCTTCCAGAACCTTCTTTCACGGAGGACATGAAAAATATTCCAAGAGAATTGCTATTAAGTGACCTCTGGTGCTTAAAAGCAAGTAATGGACAAGGCCAGTAGGCCCTGCTCTTAGCAGGACACACGTCAGAACTAGTTCACAGTAAAGTTGTGATGGCATGTCAGAGAACAGGGGAGTGACAGAGCTGGGAGGGAAACTGCGTTCAGCTGGGCCTGGCTTTTCTGGTAGGAAAACGGAGGCCTGGAGCCATGTCTGAAGGTATATAGCCAGCATAGGGTGTCCAGCCCATGGCTCCTGACTCTCAGTTCAGGGTTTGCTTGACTACACCATTCCTCACAAGGCCATTGTCCCCTTTCAGCTTGACATTTTCATTCATTCGTTCATTCATTCAGTATTTACGACTTCCTCCTAGGTGTCAGACATTTCTAGGCACTGCTAATTTTCTTTCTTTGAAGTTTTTAGAGGTGGAATAGAAGACATATATCAGTGGAATACATTAAAGAAGAAAAGGATATTTTCCCCATCGTCTAGGTTTTAGGAAAGTCGGGTGACCTTTTGTGAGTCTGGGGCCTCACTGAGAAACGCCTGCCCTCTGGCTGCACCTTTCAGATGGGTATGAAATATCACGGTCATTTAGGGATGGGACTTTTACCTGAATGCCTGACCCCCTCCCTCCCAACAGCCGCCTGGGCAGTGTGACCCAAAGGATTCTGGGAGTGAATATCTGTGGGAATTCTCGGGACCTACATTTGAGGGAGGGCTGGCAGGAACCCCCGGCCAGCGGAAGGCGCAGGCCTTGGGGGCCCCTCCGTCTGGTTCCCATCATTCTCCTCCTACAGTTTGCTTGTCAGTTCTTTGCTCTTGTTTACCTCTGTGTGGATAATTTTGCGAGTATAAATCAGAGAACTTGGCACTGGGTTTTGGACGATCTGTGATCTTTAACTTTTCCAGGGCAAGAGAAATTCAACCAGCAAGTCTTGTTGCTTCTCGTGGTCCGGCATCCAGTCATGGAAGTGCTGGTCTGGGTGCAGTGAGCCTGGCCTGAGCTACTTCTGCCCTCCACCCCACACTAGAGGGAGGTGGTCGTGCAGGCATGCATTCACTTATTCACTTGACAGATGTTCAGTGAGCACCTGTGTGCAGACTGTGTGCTAGAAACTGAAGGTACAGGGTAAGCAAGGACCATGTCCCTTGTCACCCCATTCACATCTTAGTTTACAGACAGTAAGAAAACAAACCGAACATACATGCCGGGGACAAGTGTCTTGAAAGGAGTAAGGAGATGAGAGATGGTCAAAGGGCCAGGAAGACCTCTCTGAGGAGGGGCCATCTGGGCAGAGACGGAATGAAGAGAGGGCAGCCATGTTCCAGGCAGGATGAACACTTGAGGCCGAAGGAGCAGCACGGCAAGGGCCTGGGACAGGGACAAGTGTGATGTGTTTGGGGAACAGCAAGAAAGCCAGGGACTGGGGCAGAGAGACCAACAGGGACAACTGTGACGCATAAGCCTTGAGCGGTGGGCAGGGACCTGCCAAGGCAGTGGCAACTTTGGATTTGTTCTGAGCATCACGTGGTATCCATGGAGGTTGGGGGCAGGGGGGTGACGCAGCAGAGACAAGCGTCTGGAGGCTGTCAAGAGGCTCGTGAACAATATTTGGTCGACTTGCGGTAAATACTGGCAGGGGCAACCGCCCCTCAGGGGTGGCAACCCCCTGTTGGAAACGTTGGAGAGCAACATGGTGAGGGGCTCACCCCTCTTTACCAGTGAGCCTCAAGCCCAGGAAGAGGAAACACTGCTGTTGCGATAGTAGGGTTGGAGCCTGTGAAGCATAGACCCTCATGCACGGGGTTGGGGTCGGCTCTGGGAAGTTGCTGGTTTAGGGTCTCAAGGCCCCCACTGGTTTGCTTGGCCACCCACTGGGGCCTCCATGGGGCCTCCAGACGTACTTGGGAGAAGCAGGCTCAAATACGGCTGAGACTTGAGGCGCTCTGGTTTATCTTCGGCTGGTTGTATCCCTGTTGGTCAGTTTCCTTCCCGGGGTCTTTCATGGGGGAACAGCGGGGTAAGGAGACAGCATGCACCTGGGTTCAGTTAGCACCAATAAGACACAGCCCATCACTGGGTTTTGGAAAAGCGACTGAGCCCTCCAGAACCGTGCTGGCCAATACAGTTAGTCACTGGCTACATATGGCTACTTACATTTAATTCCATTTAAATGAGGTGAAATCAAACATTCAGCCCCTCAGTTTCACTTACCGCAGTCCAAGGGCTCAGAAACCATATGGGGTGGCGGCTGCCACTGGACAGTGCAGGGTAGAATGTTCCATCATGGCAGGAAGCTCTGCTGGACAATTTCACTTCTTTAAAGAGGAAGTCACCTGTAAGAACGGAATAAGTTAACACTCACAAAGTACAGGGTTCTCTGTTATCTGGTCATAGGGACCGAACACCAGCAGATGGCAGCCACCATGATGTATCGTGTGAGTCTCCATCCTCACTCTGCTGCGGGCTTGCTGTGTGGCCACTCAAGCACTCAGAGCCTCAGTTTTCTGATATGTAAAATGAGGGTGAAAAGAACTGCTGGTCCCATTCCCCACAGTATAATGTGATCCTTTATTTTTCTCAGTCCTTCCCACCTGGATCCCGGAGAACTTTCTGGCCAGCCCTCAGCCGATTTATCGAGACTGTTGTCTGGAAACTCCCGTCCTATAGCGCTGAGTGGGAAGCATGACACACTGTGGCTGGGATTTTAGCCATCTTGAAGGGTTTGTCCACGGGTAGTGGTGTGAGGTTCTCTTGAAACAAGTGGACAAGTTTGATTGAGAAAAATCACCATTTTGGCTCAAGTCAGGCATTGACCCTGCTCTGATGCTCTGGACGGATTCTGCCCTGGGTCCCCTGCCCCGCCCTGCTTCCCTGACTAAAGTTTCTTTATGTGTGTGCAGCTCTCAGAGAGGGGCTCTCAGCAACCTTCCTATCTTGGGCTCTGATCAGTCTTCCTTTTTCCACTTTGGGGTTTTGTTGTTGTTTAAAGGTTTATTAACTACAGGCATTTGTGGCTGGAAGTTGGGATTTGCCTGGGGCTGGCAGGAAGTTGTTTGCCAGGCCGGGATAAGGTGTGGTTTAAGAGTGGGAGCTGGAATCCCCTTCACCTGCTGGATGCATTTCAGGGGAGATTTGTTTTCAACTCCCAAATTACCTGCTAGGATTTCTAGACCTGAGATCCTATCTCCACTGGCTGTTTTCTTTCATTTCCGATAAGAAAGACAAAGGAAAAAGAGCGAGAGGCTCAAGAACAACATTCTTGTCCCCTGCCTTAAGTAAAATCACATACACCTAGCGGATTTTCTTCCCTGTCTTCTCTAAAGCCGGCGGTGGGAGGGCCTGACCTGGCTGGAAACCCTCTGCTCCTGGGGGCATGGCTGGAATCTGCAGGCAGCAAAAGTACAGCTGCGGTTTTACAGCAAACTCAGGGCACAGCCCCTGTGTCATGTTTCTGGTGGAATTTTCTCAATCCTTCCCCTTCCCGCTACTCCACCTGCAACTTTCTATTCTCAGGTGATGGTGACTTCAACCTTCCAGCTGTTGGAGTCTTCCCTGATGCCTGTCTTTCTCTCAATGCCCCCCCACCACACACACACGCACAAGCTGCTGCGAAATCTTATCGGCTCTACCTTCAAAATCCAGGATATAACCCATTCGAACCATAGGCAACATCCGGGTCTAAGCCCTGTCATCTTAACTTTAGTCGCTCCCAGTCACCTCCCTCTTCCCACTTTCCACACCTGGTCTCCCCACTTCTACTTGCCTGAGGAAACATTCTCCATGTAATAGCCAGGGCTCTCCCCCATACCCCTCAGCAACAATTACCACTTTCTAACAGTGAATGTCACTTGTTCATCTGTTAGATATATTGTTTCTCTCTTCCCACCTCGAGGACCCTAAGCTCCATGGGGCAGGGATTCTGGTCTGCTGAGTTCACCTGTCTCTCCAGGGCCTACAAGAACTGCTCTTCTTTGCCCACCAGAGACCCCCTCTTGGACACGTGGAGTGTTCAGGGAGTCTGATGTGAGAACGACTGAAGTTGAAGCAAGACCCAAGCATTGCCACGCAAAAAAAAAAAAAAAAATCCCTGCAAGCTGAGGTTATGGGGAGTGTTAAAACTCTTATGGGGTCTCCAATAAACTCAAGTCTGGAAGAAACAGAGCCAGAAGAAACTGTTTCCAAGCTTGTGGAGGATGAGTAGGCTGGAAGTGGCCTAAATGGTGGTGTAACTGTGAGTAACAGAACAAAGATAGATAGATAGATAATAGAAGAATGATAGAGAGCTGATCAATAGATACGGATAGGTAGATGATAGAAGATGATAGATGATAGATAAATGATAGATAGACAAATAGAAAAGACTTTTTAGAGATATAGACCAATTTCTTTAAGCTAGTTGCTTTCAAATGATTTGCATGTAAGGACCCCTTTATTTTCTTAACATTTATTGAAGACCCAAAGAACTCTTGTCGATGTGAGCTGTTGACAGATCCTGTGGTAGCCAGCCTCTAGGCCCCTGAAGAGTCTTACCTCCTAGTATTCATACCCTTGTGTATCCTCCTTCTACTGAATCAGAGCTTGTCTATGTGATGCACAGAAAATAGCTGAAGTGTCTGCATGATTTCAGAAGTTGGGTCATAAAAGGAACTCCAAGTTCCTGCTGGGTCTCTTCTGTTCACTCTGGAGAAAACCTGTCCCTGTGTTTTGAGAATGCTGGGGGAGGCCTGCATGGAGAAGAACCAAGGCCTCCTGTGAACAGGCTTGTGAGTGAGCCACCTTGACAGCAGATCCTTGGCCCCGGTCAAGCCCTCGGATGACTGCAACCCCATGAGAGACCCAGAGCCAGACTGCCCAGCAAAGCCACCATGACAGATAACAAGTGGCTATTGTGCTAAGCCACTAGGTTCTGGGGTACCTTGCTATGCAACAGTAGCTAATTAAATAATTTGCTATATTAAAAATTAAAACAGAAAAAATACATGCTATTTATTACTTCATTTAATGAATATGAATAAACTAATATTTAGTAATTTATTGAAATGCATACATTTGTTGGTTCATTTAAAAGTTAAAAATAACATAACATTTTATTGTTAAAAAGACTATGTGTGTGTGTGGTTTTTTTTAAAGCCAGAATGTAGTGAGAAGAGTGACAGTGTTTTACATTTTTGCAAATCACTTTAATGTCTGGCTTAATAAGATGCAGCTGGGTTCACGTATCTACTTCTGCATTCAATCAGTTGTGATAATGTTGTTTTGGTTGAAGAATGTGAGGGAAGCCCAACCTCACATAGATATGTTGCTGGAAAAGGGTGGACTCTTTTAATAGCCTTTGCAGATAACTGTGGATGTTCTTGTTCGACGTCAGACCCAAACTCAACAAGTGGTAGATTCCAAAAGGTTTGTTGCATTGTGGAATCTGAAGCTCTATCAACGGACGTTTTGTACTCAGTTGCATGAAAATGTATCGGTCTGGCATGCACTTTGACTAGATCTTTAGCCCATGCATGATTTTGTAATACTAAGGATGGATCCTTTGGAAAATATTGTTTCACTAAGTTATGCAGTTCTTTCAAATTTGGTATACTTCATGACGAAAACTAAAAATTCATATTTATCAATGTCACCACTGATCTCACCAGAATCTGCTGGAAGTGTTGGGGAGGTGTTCGGTTCACTGTGGCAAATACAGTTTTCAAAAATTTTAAGTTTTCGCTTGAAGCTTCTATTTTAGCAATGAGAACTGTCAGCTATTATCTGTCTTGGAGTGACATGCTCAGTTTGTTCGTTTTTTGAGAAAATGTCTGTCAGATAACCGAGTCTAAATAACCGTGGTTATTTGGTCCTTTTGAGTAAACACTATGCTCCCTGGAAGTGGCTAGTTCAGCAAACAACTTGACACACACATGCTTTTCCTGGAGACAACCAAGTTGTCATATAGCTTAGTTAAAAAAAATTGTATACTTTTGGGCAAGGTTTCTTAAAATAAGTAATTTTTATTGCTTAACCTAGGCCATTCTTAAGTGACACTGGATTCTTTTTCTTTGTCTGTGAGTTTGTAGTAGTGGAGTTCCACAATGACTGGTGCAGCCTGGCACCAATGATTTTACCCAATGATTTTACTTCGTCACCACAGTGAAGAAGGCAAATACCATCTTGGTCTTAATATGAACATAATTTTGGCCTTGCGGACACCCTGGTTGGGGCTTAGGGATCCCAGAGGTCCGTGAACTTCACTTTGAGAACCACTGCTTCAGGGACATGGCTGTCATTCTACTACCTGTAACATGTACATGAGAATGTGCTGCGTGCTAACACAAATGTACATGTGCCTGGTCTTTGCGCAAAACTGAATGGCCACTGCTTGTTGCATAAACTAGGAAACATGTCATGACACATCAGCTCATTCTTGTAGATGGACTAAATGAGAGACAGGTTCTTTATTTAAGGGAGATTAGGATAGCGTTTATGCTCTCGTTTGTCCCACGGGTAAAAGGCAACAGGGCATGGTAAGGAAGCGCGTCCTCAAACCATCAGTGTTGAATGAATGAGGCACCAGGGGAGGCTCACAGTGACACCTTCTGTCATAGCCCTACTTCCTCCTGCATCCAGTGAGTGGTGCACACTCGGTGGGCTGTGGGAGAGGGTCTTGTCAGAGTCTCAGGGTTCCTGCCAGCTGCAGGCTGAACGTGAGTATCACCTTGGTGGTACCTGTGATACAGAACAAGAGAAGCAGCAGGCCCAACAGGCTGTGTCTGTTCAGACGATCATGGCCTCTGTGACATTCTATCGCTGCAGAATAACCAAAGGCATTGCCTCTGCTGAGGGCCTCGGAATTCCTGTCCCGTGGACTTACAGCTGGGCAGGGCGGGCTTGTGGGTGTTTTTCCTTCCTGCTCAGTTGGGCTCACATGTCCTCGCGCTGTGGAAATGCAAAGCAGGCAGAGCCACACCTGGCTGGGCTCACTCTGGCGCGTGACAGTGTGGCTGTCCTGCGTGTGGCCGCAGGGCCCCTGTGCAGGCGGGAGATGACATGTGGTGGTGTCCCGAGCCCTGGAAACCAGAGACCTTTCCACATCTGTTCGCCTAGTCGGGGGCAGGAGGAAATCAGCAAAACCTTCAAACACAGGGCCAGAGCAGGGAGACAAAGGTGAGGTCTTAAGCCATGGGCAACCCTGGGTCATGGGACACCCCCCGCCTCCCTCGTCCCCTTTCATCCCCTCAGGTCCCTGACACTCAGCCTCTTCATCCTTCTCCAGGTCAGCAGGCTCAGGTTAATGTGAGTTGACCAAAAAGCTCATCAAATGAAGGCAGGGCAGGAGCAGGAAGACCCCTTCCGGGCCGAGATGGGGTGAATCTGGCTTGCAGGGGGCTGGGCCAGCAGCCTCCACTCATTGCATTTTCTTTCCTGAGCTCTCTTTCTTTCCCCTTCCTCTCTTTCTGGCACAGAATCCCTCAGGGTCTCTGGGAAGCAGCCACCAAAACAAACCATTCAAAGCACTGAGGATTTAGAAAAAAAAAAAAACACCTTAGGGACTGAACAGCAGCCCTCTTGTGCCAGAGCCCAGGAATCAGCATTCTGAGGCATCCAGAGGCTTCTGCCCAGTGGTGGCTGGACCCTGTTCCCATGGCCTGATAAGAATGGCTAATACATGCCTTTTCTCCACTTCCCGGTCATGACGTCATGTTGTCACTTGGCTTCATTGTGGTGGGAATGTTGACACCACAGACATCAGCAAGCTACAAACCAGGATCCCTGCCCACCCAGAGCCAGTTGTGAGGCCTGTGCCAGCACAGCAGTGCCTCTGCTGTGGCCACTGTCACTCGCCATGTGATCCTCAGGTCAATCACATGGGAATTTGCTAGGAAGAGAGATGAGGTGGGGTGAGGTGTTGCTATGGCTGGGAAGTCAGTTGGTGAAGCTCTGACTCCACGCTGCACGTCCAGCTTTGAGTCCCTTCCAAGCCCAGTCATCTGAGTCTGTATGTTCCGCATAGCATCTCCCTTGATGCTGTCAGAAGTGCCGGCTATGAGTCTTCTTGAAGGAGTACTCCCCATGTCTTCTGTCTCATGGCGGTGGAAAGCTCTGTGGCATCTGACGCCTTGACGACAGTCTTGCTTAATGCATGAACAAGTTGCACCAGTCTTTCATTGCTTTGAGTGTTGCTTCATCAATCCTGAGGGTTCTGGCCATTTCTCCTGCCTTCAGGAGCGTTGCCTGGCCTGTGACAGGCCATCCTTGTGCACACATCTCATGACAAAACGTGGCACAGCTTCATCTACTTGTGGGTACCTTCCCTTCTTAGGTCCCATAGAGTGTTTTGTGGTTGCTTTGCAGGAAAATATGGAACTTCGTCCACACCTCCAACAATGGTTCTTGGCATCACCCATGTCATCTGTGTGCCCACTGCTGTTCCCAAGCTTCTCCATGTCCACAGTAACTTTCAACGCCGAATCATGGTATAAGCCTTCTGACAACATTTTTAAATGTCAGTTAAACATGACACATCTGATACCAACAATATATAGACTGGTTAAGTGATGACACTGCAACAAGCTGTACACTCACAAGCACATGGGGGGATGGTTGTATGACCACCAACTGGCTAGCCGTAATGGGATGCACCCAATTTTAGACAAGTTAAAATGTGAAGAAAAGTGGACATTTTAGGACTAAGACAATGTGGTTTTTCAAGCTTGTAAGGTTTACCAGATTCGTACCAGTGCAAGAAAATAAGCCCAAGAATCGAGGAGCATGTACAAGTAGAAAGCCAGTGAAACAAGGTTACCTTTAGGATTAAATTTGCCATGGCCTAATCTGGTTTTAATTCCCTTTATTTTTGTATGACTTACATGTCAATCTTTTTCTGAATTGGGCTTAAACTCCAAGTCCCAGTGTTCTTCATTCATTTTGTAAATTTCAAAGCAGAGTCACAAAGGACAGAGGCTGGTGACTGCTGCCCTTCCTTTGTTGGCAGAGAGTCCTTTGGTGAGTAGATTCGACCCTGCATGGAAAGAATCCAGGGTCTTCTCCGGCTTCAGTCCCTAAGGCCTGTGATCTCCCTCTTTGGTCGCACCAATCTTTCATTGCTTTGAATGTTGCTTCATCAATCCTGAGGGTTCTGGTTCATGTCTCCTGCCAGTTCCTGGGGAAACTTGGATTTTAATAGAGATGCCATGCCAGATACCAACCGCACCATCACCAGCATGGCATTCAGAACTGTGGCTGTGGATACAAAAGGGTCAGCATGCATTATGCCACATCTTAGGGGAGGAGGGTGGTGGGCTCAGGGTGCATCCCATGGGCCCTCAGTGCCCAGGGACATCAGAGCCCAATGTCCCCTACCCCAGCAGCTCATCACCCAGTGCCCCCTCTGTGGTCCCTTATTTAAATATGCTAATTTAACTTCAGAGACACACATGGAATCATAAACAACATATATAATAAAACATCTCTGGCATAAGGAATACCAGTTCCTATTAGCTCTGAAGAGATCCCCGGCCAACCTGAGTGAACGGAATTGATTCTCTAGAAGCAGAGCCTGGGAAATGCTTCTTTAGCAAGTAAGTCCCCAAGGTGATTAATAAACTTAGCAAAGTGCAAGACTCTAGGCTCAGGGAGTAGGAGAGAAGAGTGGGTGTGCATATCTGGCTCTTGGCATCTGGAAGGAACAGCTGGCTCAAGTCCCAAGTCCTGAGAATAGACAGCTGTTTTCCTTGGAGATGTAAACTTCATGACAGGAAAAGGGGGTGGGAACTCTGGGGTCCCAACTACCCACTGACAACCCGCTTGGTTCTGCCTTGGATCTAAGGATGTCTTCACTTTCCAGTCTTGAGACTTTGACCCAAGGCAGCATGAGCGAGTGCCCAGATGTGTGGGCCAACGTGCAGAAAGTCACCCTCATGTGCACCCTCAGTGGGGCCAGCAGAGCCCAGGGAAAGCCAACGTCCATTTCCCATATTAGATTGCTCAGGACAGCAGTTTTCTTTGAGATCTGTGTAGACATTGTCAGGAGGTTTCACAATCAAGCATGATTTATAAAGCAAAGACTTTGTTGACTGTATCCTACCGAGTTGGAAGAGAAGTTTCTTTAAGGCAGAAAGAAAAAGAGAAGAAAATAAGAGAGAAGTCTTTCTTTCCCCAGATTTGAAACAGAAAGTTTGCAAGGAGCCTGACTCTGCTTGAAACTTGTTTTGCATCTGCCTGAGGGAGCGGTTTAGATGAATTTTTTTTTTGAGAACTTGCCTGTGCTTCATAACAGCCCAGGAGGTAAGTGTTGGTGAGAAAATCAAGACCAGACCAGGTAATGTGAAAACAGAGGTAGTCAGTGTGAGGGTTGGGGTTTGGACCCCAATTTCCGGGACCAAAAAGCCAGTGCACTTTCCTCCCAAGCACCGTGCAGTTGGTTTCTGCAAGCAGTTGGAGCCCAGAAGAGTCCTTCATAGGCAACATGGGACACATAAGCTCCAAGTACTGTGAATTCCTAAACTATCAGAGCCCCCTAGACCCTGATGAAGATTCAGAAGCATAATCGAAAGCCACATGTAAAACCTTGGGGTGGGGGGGCTATCAATTTGTAAGTTGTAAGCAACTAGATGATTGGCTATTAAATGTGACTAAGAGTCTACCATGTTTCTGCATGTGATTTAGGCACGTCCCAGATTAGACATTTAACCTTGCAGTGGTTCACAAGTCACAACCACGTGACCATTCCCTGTACGTGTACTCTCTGCCACTCTGCCCCATCCAGCTTCCCTGTGCTGTTCCTGCAGAGGATTCTCTTCTTCCTCTGCTTCTGAGTCCCCCATATTTTCAGAGTGGTTCCTTTGGTACCCCTGACAATC
>NW_007113364.1:455627-458666 GCF_000164805.1 Carlito syrichta | reverse complement strand
TCCTTCCGCCTCAGCCTTCCAAGTAGCTGGAACTACAGGCACACGCTACCACACCCAGCTAATTTTTAACTTATTGTAGAGATGAGGTCTCGCCAAGTTGCCCAGGCGAGTCTTGAACCCACGGGCTAAGGCAATCCACTCACCTCAGTCTCCCAAAGCGCTGGGATTTCAGGCTGAGCCACCGAGCCTGACTTACATTTTTTATTTTTATTTTTGTAGAGATGAGGTCTCGCTCTGTTACCTAGGCAGGTCTCCAACTCCTGAGCTCAAGCAATCCTCCTGCCTTGGCCTCCCAAAGGACTGGAATTACAGGCACCAGCCACCACACTAGCCCCGAAAGTCTTCTTCATAGGCCCCAAGGACATTCAACACAGCCATAGAGTGCAGAATAGAAGCGGATGGGAGGCATGGAGGACTGAAACTGGGTTAGGGTGCACTTGGTGGAGATTGCTGGCGAGACAGATTGTACGGAGCCTTTTTAAGTCAGAGGATTGGGTGGGCTGTCAGGGCCACATGATTCCATCTAGGAGACACCCTTTTGGGTTTGGCTCAGCAGCAAGGTAAACAGCGGGCGCCAAAGGGCACTGAGAGAGCCCACCCTGCCTTGTTTATGTCCTAACCCATGCTGAGCAGAGTAACTTCCTCCTGGCCTGGCATGAGTGCCCAGTTCTCTGTCTGCCTGTCGTTTATTCAGTCAACAGTGGGCCTTGATGTCTACCTCTGCCACAGGAAGGGCTTTTGAGGAAATATCCCTTGGCAGACATGGGGATTGTCCCTCCGTATAAAAAAAGTTGTCCGGAGAGGGGGCAGTTGAGGGAAACTGCTAGGGGAGGAAGGGGCATACCTCATCAACAAGGGTACCTGCATGATCAATGTTTATATACCGAACCCTGAAATATACCCACATCTTTATAATAAAAATTTAAAAAAAGAAAAGAAAAGAAAAGTTGCCCTTCATATACATGGGGTTTTGCATCCAATGAGGGCTCTATTTTTAATCTGTGTTTGGTTGAAACAAATCTGCACATAAGTAGACCTGCGTGGTTCAAGGATCAACTGTATTCCTATAGAGCAAGACAGAAAAGGGCCTTGCTCAGGAATGTGTCTGCTGCGCTCAGGATGGGGTGAGCATCGATGTTCTGGTGGCATCAAAATGACCTGTTTTGTGACTGTAAGAGAAGAGGTCGTGTCTCATGGGATCTTCGAGAAATAATGGCTGCTGAGGTATAGCACAGCTGTGCCAAGACACTGTCCCCGGGCTTGGCCTCTGTCCCTCACTCCTCACTCCAGCCCTAGGGAGTCTGGGCTGTGATTATCCTCATGTTGTAAGCAAGGACAGTGAGACAGAGGCAACCTGCCGTAGTGTACACACGGGATCTGCCCTGCTTCCCATGGACTGACAGAGCTAGTTGAGAGCCTGAAGCGACTTACAGCCAGCGTTTAAAAATTAAAAGATGCCTAAAATTTAAAAATTAAACCCTTTCAGTTGGGACAGACTTAAATTGGAAGATGACCAGAGTGGAGTGAGAAAGATAAGTATATGGATAAAGTAAACCCTGGCTGGGGTGAAATTAGGGGCCTCTGTCTTATACACCCCAGCAGGCATTGTTTCAGGCCGAGAAATAGAAGCACATTGCAGGGCCATGCTTACTACCCTCGTATGTGAATAGGCTCAAGCTGGCTCTAAAGTTGTGCCAAACTTTGGCCAGGCATGGTGGCTCATGCCTGTAACTCAGTACCTTGGGAGGCCAAGGTGGGAAGATTGCTTGAGCTCAGGGGTTCCAGACCAGCCTAGGCAACATAGCATGACCTCGTCTCTAAAAAAATTAAAAAATTAGCCAGGTGTGTTGGCATGCCCCTGTAGTCCCAGCTACTTGGGAGCTGAGGCATGAGGGTTGCTCTTAGCCAGAAGGTTGAGGCTTGGTGAGCTGTGATTGTGCCACTACACAGTCTAGCCTGGGCAATGAAGTGAAACCCTGACTCAAAAGGAAAAAAAAATTATGCTAAACATATCCTAGACATGTGATTAAGGAATGTTCTGGATGCATTCTTTTGAGATTTTAGAACTGGGCTAACTGTGGAGAATGCTCATGTTCTCCTATAGACCGTCCCTTGTGGTAGTTGTGCCGGAAGGTTCCGGGTTACCCGTGGCAATAATTGAACCCCACAGGATGGGTCTTTTTCAGGTCCCAACAGGGAGCAGAAACTGCAGCTTTAGACTTTGTGTTTTCTGAAGAAGATGCATCTGTCACTCTTTGGAAACCACTTCTGTGACTTCCCAACCTTGTCTCTGAAACAGGCAGTGCTTCCTTCCAGCATGCGGCAGAGACCACAGCAGCTCAGCAGGCCCTCAACTGTGGCAGGGGTTTCTAGCCCTTCCCTTCGGGACCTACGGCAGGCAGAGGAATGGCCTCCCAGAGACGTCCATGTCTTGGTCCCTGGAACCTGTGAAGACTTCATAGGGCAAGGGAGAATTAGGCAGCTCAAACTGCCATTGCTAATCATAGATTTGTGGGCAAGGAGAGTAGCCTGGATCACTAGGTGGGCCCGTTAGTCACGAGAGTCCTTAAATGTGGAAGAGAGGCCGGAGAGTTGTGTTACAGTGACGTGATGTGAGAAAACCTCAAGGGGTCATGGCTGGCTTTGGGAAGGGAAGAAGCCATGGGTGGGGACTGGGCAGCCTCTCCAAGCTGGAAAATGCAAGAAACAGGTTTTCCCCTAGAGCAGGAATGACCAAACTTTTGGCTTCTGTGGGCCACATGAAGTAAAGAGGAATTGTCTTGGGCTGCACATAAATTATATAATATAGTTATTGTGTATACATGAAAAGACTTCTTTTATTTTTTTATATTTCGTTATACAGTTTAGAAAAATGAGAACGAATAAAAATTAGTGGGGAATTTGACCTTGTTTTTATAAAACTGTCAGTGTCTGGTTTGATGGAAGTGGTTGCAATTCTTGAGTTCTTGGTGGGTTCTTTCTTTTTTTTTTTTTTTTGAGTTGGAGTCTCACTCTGTCGCCCAGACTGGAGTGCAGTGG
>NW_007113364.1:439790-455607 GCF_000164805.1 Carlito syrichta | reverse complement strand
GCAGCCTCAACCTGCTGGGCTCCGGCAATCTTTCCGCCTCAGCCTTCCAAGTAGCCGGAACTATAGGCATGTGCTACCATGCCTGGCTGATTTTTTTATTTATTGTAGAAACAAAGTCTCACCAAGTTGTCCAGGCTGGTCTCGAACCCGCGGGTTCAGGCAATCCACTTGCCTCAGCCTCCCAAAGTGCTGGAATTACAGGCTGAGCCACCGAGCCCGGCCTCTTGGTGAGTTCTCAGGGTGCTCGTCAGAAATGTGTTCGGATTTTGCTCTTCGTGTGCTTCATCATTGAAAACAGCTGCCACACGTGTATGTGCTGCCAAAAAGTGATGTCATGAATAAGGCGTGATTGTGAACTTCAAAAATGGAATGATGCATGGTGTCACTAAGAAAATAAATGCTAAAAAACATGTGATGTTAAGATTTTGTGGGGCTACATTACTAACTGTCCTGGGCTCCATGTGGGTCTCGGACCACGGGTTGGACATGCCTGCCCTGGAGCCTCTGGAAAGGAACACCTCCCTGCTGACACCTCAGTGTCAACCCAGTGAGGCCTGTGTCTGACCTTTGGCTTCCAGACTACGCTGTGATAAATTTGTGTTGCTTTAAGCCACTGGATTAGTGTTTGATTTTCCTAGCAGCAATAGGAAATCAATTCAGGGCTACCATGGTTTTCAACCTCTGAGTCGTAGGACCTGGAGGACATTGTCCCATGACCTGAGAATTACAAGCCACAGTGGCCACCTCAGCATCTTCCCAGTGACCATCTAGGTATTCTCAGGGTCCTCCTGGCCAAGTTCATCTCCACGCGAGCACTTCAGTGCCCTGAGGTCCCTGGGATGAGGTCTCTTCTTGACGAGTGACATTCTGCTTCTGGATGGTGCTGCCCGGGCCTCTCCTCAGTGTGGTCCAGACACCCGATGGCATCACAGTGAGCTGCTCTTCACACGCACCCAAAATGCCAAATGTCTAGTGGGGGATCTTGAGATTTCTCTCCCTTTCCGAATAACCAGCCTCAACTTCCTTGTGCTCTGATATGGCATTAGCGTGATAGAGCCATGATATGCCAAACCTGAGCTATCTTTGGGGGTGAGATGTTAACTGCCGGAAGATATTTGTGATGTGTGGTTTTCTCCACGCTTCCACCATTCTTCTCGCATGAACATGCAAGTAAAGCTTTTGAGCTGGGGTAAGAAGCTAGAATTCCTGAGGTTCTGGCTCAGACGCTTAATAGCACTGTGACATTGGGAAAGTTGGTTAAACTCATTGTTCCTCTGTTCTCTTCTCTGTAAAATAGGGAAAGTATGTTAATTAATATACATCAAGTGTTTAGTGAACTGTCTGGCACATGTTTGGTGCTATACAAGGGGAAGACCAAGAAAATTGGAATTTATTTATAAAAAATTGTGCATTTATTCTTACATGTTTAAATTTCAGTCACCTTCAAAGTACTCTCTGTTTAATGCAATTCACCTATCAAGATGCTTTTTCCACTGGTCAAAACCATTTTTGAACTTGTCGATTTTGATGTCTTTTAGTGCTTCGGCCAACCTCTTCCACATCAGGAAAACATTTCTCTTTGAGGACTTTCTGCATCTGGGAAAACAAATCCAGACTGAGTGAACAGGGAGGGTGGGGCATGGGGTCATGTGGTTTTTGGTCAAAAACTGTTGAACACTCAGTGTGGTGTGGGCAGGTGCATTGTCATGGTGGAAGAACCAATCACCTCCTTGCCACACCTGGGGATGTTTCTTCCACAAATCATGATGCAGCCTTTTCAAAACTTCCAGATAAAAACTTTGGTTGATCGTTTGATCTGGAGGCACAAATTCTGAGTGTACAACAAGGGGCCTGCCCTCCAAAAGATAATCCCACTTTTTTTGGGGGGTTCCCCTCATTAAAGTGTTCATTGCTATTGTTGTTGTTTGTTATTAGATGGGTTCCAAACCTTGAGGCATGCCATTTGGCATATCAGGAAAACCAACATTTTCATGGTTGGTCATTTTACAGTCATGCGCCCCATAATGACTTTTAGTCAACTACTGACCACATATACGACAGTGTGGCCTAGGTGTGCAGTAGGCTACATCATCTGGGTCTGTGTAAATACACTCTATGATGTTCACACAACGATGACATCACCAAATGTGTTTCTCAGAGCATGTCCCCAGCGTGAAGCAACACATGACTGTGTTCCCCTTCCAGCAGCTGTGCTGACTTCCTGTTGCACAGTGTTGAAGCCCAGGTATGGGTGTCTTCTTTTAAAACCTTTTTGTCCCCATGAGCATCTCCTTCAGGAGGCAGGCTCTGCTGTGCCACAGCCAGAGAATGATTGCAGGGGAAGATGAAGCCCATGTCAGGAGTTGTCCAAGTGTGGGGGGGAGCTCGGAGCTGCCTCATCCAGACACTGCAGTGCTTTCTGTATGGGAGATCTTGGCCCAGGGGATCCTCAGCTCTCTGTGTGGCCGGCCAGCCAGGAGCCTCTGACATTCAGGTCTCTTGGTTCTTTGGGACTTAGTTCATAGGTCCCCATAAGTGGTCAAGGAGAGGGGAGAAGACCAGTCTGTTTTCAGTCAGGAAGGGTCACTGGCACATGGGAAACAGCTTGGGTTGGACAGAGGGCGCTTGCGACAACCTGCCCATCTGGGTGTGGTGGCTAGTCTGTCCTGACAACAGTGTGACCTGGGTCTATGAAGGGGAACCAAGCTCTTGGGGGCTGCTTGGGGGGTGCAGCAAGACACTTTGGTCTGTGACTTGCCCAAGAGAGAAGTTTCTGGGCAGATCAGGGAGCTCCAAGAAGAAGAAAGTTACATCTGCACAGAGTTCCAAGTATAAACCACAGTCAAAACAACAAGGACAACAACAAAAAACTCCCCGTGGTCTTTGGTATTATTTGGACTGAAAACAACAGAATTGGGTTTCTTAACTTTATCCCCATGAAAGAGGTTTGAATTACAATATTTTATCAAAGCAAAAACGATTAGAACAGCTGCCTGCGTTAACCCTGGAGCCCAGACGATTCAGCTTCTTGGCCTCTAACAAGTGGGGAATGGGAGAGAGGAGAGGGAGAGCAGGGAGAGAGCGGCTCCCTCTGTCTTTTGTGCTGGCCCTGTGGGGCCCAAGAACCAGCAGAGCTGATGATGTCAGACTCAGACACTCCCAAAGCCAGGAGTCCCAAGAGAGCAGCAGGGAGCCAGGCACGCCTGGGTCTTAGAGAAGTGGTAGGAGAACGAGAGTGAATGGCACTGACACACCCAGAGTTGTGTTTTCCCCTCCTCTCATTCTGTGTGATTTAGACAAATTACACAACCCCTCTGCAAACAGGAAAGGCTTCCCTGTGCCTGCTGGTCTTGGCAGGACTGGGACTATTGGACTGCACCAATACATGTCTGGAGCACTTCAGGTGTGCAGCATGTGGACAGCGGCTATTTTTATTATTAAATATAGCAACCACTTGGGTCAAAAGTCATCCACTTTGTAGAATTATCTAGCTAGAAAAAGCTGCAAGAAGTCAGCTAGTGTAAGTATGTGTAGAAAGAAGCCTGGAAGGAAATGTATCAAATATCAATAATGACTGCTTCTGAGTAATGGGATTATGAGGATATTTGAGTTTTCTTCTTCATACTTGTTTATTTTGCAAATCTTCTTTAATAAATATGTATTTTCTGATATCTACAATTTCATTTTTTTAATTTAATTTTTTTGAGTCTGAGTCTCACTCACTCCATTGCCCAGGCTAGAGTGCAGTGGCGGGATCTCACTGTAGCCTCAACTCCTTGGGTTTAGGTGATCCTTCTGTCTCAGCCTCTCAAGCAGCTGGGACTACAGGAGTGTGTCACCACACTGCTAATTCTTTTGAATTGTTGTGGAGAGGAATTCTTGCTATGTTGCCTGGGATGGTCTCAAATTCCTGGGGCTCAAGTGATCCCCCTGCCTCAGCCTCCCAAAGTTCTGGGATTATAGGTATGAGCCACAGCGCCTGGCCTATACCTGAAAATTTAAAAACATTATTTTAAAAAATAAATAATCTGTCGCAGTGCTGGCTCCAGTCACGTTTGCACTAAGCCATTCAAAGCCTGAGTCATCCAATCTATTACTAAAGTCTTAGGGGAAGTTTCTACCAACAACTGGGAAGACCCCCTTCCTTTTTGGTACCATACAGCCTGCAGGGAATGTAAATCCCAAATGATTTTTAGCTCATCATAACCTTGCTACACTATTTAAGAGAAAAACGTTGACCATTGAGAATTATGTCATCCATCACACTTCCTCTTTTTTGCTTTTAGCTGCCAGGAAGCTTTGAACAAATTGAATGCTCAATTCCAGTAACAATTAACTCAGGTTTTTGGCATGATTATTTTCCCTTCCTTCTCTATGGCTTAAATTTCTCTTTCTTATTCAACATATTGTGCATGTGTCTTTTCTTATAAACTACCTCAAATGCACTTTAAAAGTTGTCCAAGTCATAAAGTGTCAACAAAATGCATAAAGTTTTACCTGATCTCACATAACAACCCATGGTCAGCCTGTTCCAGTTCATATTACTTAGCATCTTGACCAGCTAGTGCCAGGAGGGAGACTTGAGGAGCATGAAGGAAGAAGCCTCTATGCCAAGGTCCTGTAATTAGTGGAAGGAATGCCCTGGCTAATAATTATTTTTGGGGCGAATTATTTATCTTTTAAAATGATTACTTAATACTCATTCTAATGTGTGCTTTGAGTATCCACTGGGTGTCAGGCACTATTTCAAACTTCATTCCATTAATCTTGCGAGGTAGCTGCTATCAGTTCTAGTTGATTAATGAGAAAACTGAGGCTCAAACAAGCTTAGATGACTTGCCAGTTTTCCAGCTAGTAAAGTAATAAGTCTGGATGAAACACTGGTTGTTCAACTCCACATAATTTACAAACTTCTTCTTCTTTAGCAAATCCAGATTTCTTTCTCTAGGTAGATTATATTGATAAGGTGAACAGGGCTGAAGCCACAGATTGGCTGAGTTACAAATCTAAAAGCAAGATAAAAGGCTTCTGTGGAGAGGCAGGAACTAAAATTACTCCATGTATGGACTACTGGAGCTAGGCTCACTGCTTGAAATTAAACACTGAGGTAGAGCTTTTTCACTAGGAAAAGGAGGTTGAAAAAGTACTGATGACCCTGCCTGGAACTATGGCTTCTAGAAAACTATAGACCGGTGGAGGAAGAGATCTTAATAGCCCACTAACCAGAAACCAGGATGTTTTCACTTCTCAGGGAGAGATCACTTATGCCACAGCTAGGTAGGATCTCAAACCAGCACTTGGTTCTGAACCACAGACTGCCACAAAACTTCTAAGATAGGAAAAGATTAGGAAAAAAGGAAGAATGAGGACATGACACTCAAAATTAGTCTCCAAACAAAGATACTCAATGCTAAGAAAAACAATCAACAAAATCAACATTGTCAGATGAATTTTGTACAAAATAAACTTAAATAATAGAACAATTTGATGAAGATGTTAAACTAAGTGTATCTATATACACAAAGAAAAATAGCATCTATTTTAAAAAAAGAATACTGTGAAGTAAAACTGAAAGGTAAAATATATAGCTAGGATAAATTCTAGACAGAATATAAAGAGGAAATTAGTGAATGGGAAGATGGCATTTCAGAAGTCACCAAAATGAGGCCCAAATCTAGAGTTAAGGGCATGAAATATAGAATGAAGAGCTCCAATTTATATCTAGTAGGAGTTCTGGGGGGAAAAAGTATTGAGGGGTGGGGGATGAGACAATATTTTAAAAGATATTAACTGAAAAAATGCACTTTACATATTGAGCAAGATAGACAGATAGATGAATAGAGAGATTTTATAGTGAAACCATAAAACTTGAAGGATGAAAAAAATAACATTGAAAGTTACCAAAAAGAAAATAGAGGCTATTCTTAAAGTAATGATAGCTGCACTGATAATTGACATCTTATTAACAGCAATGAAGTCCAGAAGACAGTAGAGTAGTATTTTAAACTATCTGAGGGAAAAACAGGTTTTAAATCTAGAGTTTTATACCTAGCCAAACTAGCATTCAAAGCAGGTTTAAAATAAAGGCATGTTTAGAAATTAAAAATATTAAGCTTCTTTCAGTCTTAAACCTTCACTGGAAGAATCATTAAAAGATGTATTAATAACAGAAAACTGAGTCTCAAGTTACAGTATAGAAATCAAGAAACTATATTGTGCCTAGAAATAAATGGATTAAAATGCACTAACTTCAACTCACAATAAAAATAACTAAATCTGGAGCTTAAAATAAAGGTTAAATCAAAAGACTGAGAAAATATGATGGGAGAAGGGGTAGCTAAAGTGTGTTAAGAACCTTGCCTTGTTCAAGAGGAAGATAAGATACTGAAAATCTTTAGACTTTGAAACATTTACAGTTAAATGTATATGGTAAAACATTAGGATAATCACAAATCAAAAGGAACTTCAATCTATAGTTTCTAAACCAAAAATGTGAAAATACAGAATATAGAAAAACGTATCAACCTTAGAGAAAACAAGAAAAAAGGAAGATAAATAGGAAACTTGAAATAAAATGGAAGAAATAAGTCAAATTTGACAGTAATGACAATACATGTAAATGGATTAACTGTATCTATTAAAAATCAGATATTGTCAGATTAGAATTTTTTTTTTTGAGTTGGAGTCTCACTCTGTTGCCCAGACTGGAGTGCAGTGGCCAGGCAGCCACCACAGCCTCAACCTGCTGGGCTCTGGCCATCCTTCCGCCTCAGCCTTCCAAGTAGCTGCAACTACAGATGCGTGCTTACCACGCCCAGCTCAGATTAGAATTTTAAAAGTATTCAGCTGTAAGCTATTTTCAAAAGATACACGTAGGCCAAACCATACAGAAATTTAGAAATAAAGAGATGGCAGAAGATACACCACAAAATACTTACCAAAAGAAAGATTGTATAATAATATCAATAGCAGGCAAACAGACTTTAAAGAAGTATATATTAATAGAGATAAAAAGAAGCTCTTCATCAAGAAAAGGTAACAATCATGAACATATGTGAATCTGTAAGCTCCTAAAAATATAACCTTAAAGCCGCAAAACATGTTAGCAAAAACTGAATTACAAAATGTACAATTATAGTAGGAGATTTAAATTCATTTTAAATTATTATTATAAAATATATAACCACTAACCGATATACCCTTTACTCAAAATTTAGCAACAGAGGACATATATTCTTTTTTTTTCTTGAGTGGGAGTCTCACTTCGTCACCCAGGCTGGAGTGCAGTGGCACACTCACTGCCACCCCAGTGTCTACCTGCTGGGCTCTGTCGATCCTTCTACCTCAACCTTCCAAGAAGCTGGAACTACAGGCACACACAACCACACCCAGCTAATTTTTTGATTTATTGTAGAGATGAGGTCTCGATGGCTCAGCCTATAATCCCAACACGTCGGGAAGACGAGGCAAGTGGATTGCCTGAGTCTGCGGGTTTGAGACAAGCCCGGGCAACTTGGTGAGACCTCATTTCTACAATAAATCAAAAATTAGCTGAGCGAGGTAGTGTGCACCTATAGTTCTAGCTACTTGGAAGGCAGAGATGGAAGGATCGCTGGAGCACTGCAGGTCAAGGCTACGGTGACTGGGAGCATGCCACTACACTCCAGTCTGGGAGACAGAGTGAGACTCCAACTCAAAAAAAAAAAAATTAAATAAATAAGTATAGACAAAAGTTTTCTAAATCAAGTATTACCAGAGATAATGTATCTATGTTTGCTTTTAAGTATATATATATTTTTGTGGAATTTATCTTAAAAGTGCAAGGATAGTTCAACATCAGGAACTACTAATGTAATATGACATAGTAACAAATTAAAGTAGAAAGAGTTTATGGTCATCTTAATATTAATGGAGAAAAATCATTTGATACACTTCAAAATTCCTTCATTATGTAAACTCTTAGCAAACTAAAAAAGTAGGAGGGATCTGCTTTAACTAGACGAGGAATATATAACTAAAACCTTTGTGAACATCACACTCATGGTAAAACTTTAGATGTATTTTCATAAAGTCAGAAAAAAAGATCATGGTACCTACTGTATCACCCCTATTATTTAATATCATTCTAGAAGTCCTACCAGTGCAATGAGAAAAGAAAGAGAAATGAAGTATAAGAATTAGAAAGGAAAGATAAAATTCTCTCTCTATAAAGGCAATAAGATTGTTTGTATCAAAAATCCATTGTGTAGGAAAATTATTACAAATAATAAGAGATTTTAGTAAATTTGCTGAATGCAACATTAATATACAAAAGTCAACCAGATAAAAATAAAAATGGAAGGGAGACAGAATGAGATTGAGGCTGGAAGGGAATTTTATATCAAAGAAGGGTTTTTTAAAGATGGGCGATAACTGAGCAATTTGCATGCTGATGAGAATGGCCCAGTGAGGTGGAAAAAGTTGAATGTGCAGAGGAGAGAGGTAGATGATCTCAGGAACAAACCCTGGGACACTAAGAGAGGATGGGATCCAAAACACCAGCAGAGGCATTTGCCTTTAATAGAAACAGGACGACTCCTTCTCTAATAATGGGAAAGAAGACAAATACTATGCCAGTAACTTTGCAGCTGTCACGATGGGGAGATGAAGGAGTTTCTGTCTGATTCTTTCTGTTTTCTCAGTGAGACATGAGTTGAGATCATCAGCTGAGATTGGTTGCTCACTGGAGGTTTCAGGGGAGAAGACATAATCAGTAACCTTAGGAAAGCTAAAAAGGACTCACTAGGGGGAAAACGTAGCATTTCTGAGCAATGTTGAGTACTTATTTGAGAAGTGCTGCCATGGATTTAAAGTGTGATCAGTCAACTCACTTGAATTATTTTATCCATTAATCTTAGATTGCCCCAGGGCTGTTGCAGCCTATAACAACAGCTGGGTTTAACCTGATGTGGGAGTTTTGCTGGGCAACTGTGGCAGGAGGAGAGAGGAGATCATGGGTGTGTAAGGCAGTATTTCCATGAAACTGATCATGGGTAAAGAGAAAAACAAGGACATGAGAGGAGGTGATAAGGAGAACAAAACAATGCAACAAAAAACATGCAGGTGAGCTCAATTGACTGGAGTTTTTTTTTGAGTTGGAGTCTCACTCTGTCGCCCAGACTGGAGTGCAGTGGCTGCTCCTGGCCACCGCAGCCTCGACCTGCTGGGCTCTGGTCATCCTTCTGCCTCAGCCTTCCAAGTAGCTGGAACTACAGGCGCGTGCTACCACGCCCGGCTAATTTTTTGATTTACTGTAGAGATGAGGTCTCGCCAAGTTGCCCAGGTGGGTCTCGAACCCACGGGCTCAGGCAATCCACTCGCCTCGGCCTCCCAAAGGCGTGGGATTACAGCTGAGCCACCGAGCCCGGCTTAGGACTGGAGTTCTTAATTAAACTTAATTGATTGGAGATTTAAAGAATATTATCAGAATTGAAATGCTAGAGAAAGTTGACTGGAAGGGTGAAAATGGTAGCTGGCATATGACAATTAAAATCTGGACTTGAAAGGTGCCGATGATAAGGCTTGGCAATAGCCATTATAATGCAACTGAAGAAAACAGAAGAACAGATCACTGCAAGTAAAAAGGTCAAAGAACTCAGGGACCAAGGCTGTTAAAGTCACCAAGAATGATGATAAAAATAGGGGTGGAAGGGAGGAGGGTAAGCCATGTGCTCAAGGGTTCAATAAATGAGTAGTGGAGAGGTTGCGGATGACAGCAACAAAGTGGGGGAAGCTTCGATAGTCTGAAGGAACGGGCATCCAGATAGCTGTGGTTTTTAAAGGAGAAAGGGTTTAGAAGCAGCAGTGGGAATCAGGGAAGCCAACTTCCTGGGGTTTGACTCTGGGACACGAACTAGTAAGGAAAAAGCACCCACATCCCTGGGTGCGGTGGGGGAAACAACATATTCAGGGCCAATCAGGTTTCAGTTAAGACACAAAGATGAACAGAACGTTCAGAGAAGAGGTGAGGGGTTAGAGGAGTTCCAGGAAGCTTGGTGAAGTGGTGGTTATTGAGTTTGATATTAATAACTCCACTTACATGGCTTATCGTCTCTCCTCTCATGCCCACCCCCACTAGAATGTCAACTCCACGAAGGTAGAGGCTGTTCTGTTCACTGATATAGCCCAAGGACTGGAACAGTGCCTGGAACATTATGTATGGCCCTCAATAAACCGTTTTTGATTGGATAATAGTCTACCTAATGGATACCACGCTCACTATTTGGGTGACAGTTTCAGTAGAATCCCAGACCTCAGCATCACGCAATATACCCATGTAACAGACCTGCACATAGATCTCCTAAATCTAAAATAAAACGAACAAACAAACTAGTTGCTAATATTTATTGAGCACCACTGTGTCATGGATAGTATTAAGTGCTTTCTCTGTATTACTACTACTACTACTACTACTACTAGTACTACACTCCTACTTTATAGATAAGGACATTGAGGCACAGAGAGGTTAAGTAACTTGTCTCAGGTCATGGGACTAGCAAGTGGTAGCTCCAAAATTCAAACCCACTTCAGCTATGGTGTGGTACTAGAGCTTCTGGGTTCTTAAGCTCCAAATTACCCCACTTCCTATGGTTGGTGGATGTACACAGTGATCTAAACATAAGAGCCCAGGTGATGGTGAAAGACCAAAGAGGGTGAACCTCTAGTGGTGACTGAAGTTAAAAGTTACACAATCAATACTAACACTGATTTGAAAAGTTAGTATAAAAGTTAGTTGAGGGCATCTGCTGCCCCCAACGTCTTACACTCTTGTTCTTTTCTCTCTGTGACCCAGGCACTTGTGTTTATTTCCCAGATTTTTTTCATTTTCTTCCCCTATATCTTCTCTCTCTCTCTCTCCCTCTCTCTCCCTCTCTATCTCTCTCCCCGCCCCACACACACAAACACACACACATGAGGGAGGAACTGCCAAAAAACAGAATTGATTTATCAAATATTTTGTATTTATTCTTACATGTTTAAACTTGTCACCTTCAAAGGGCTTTCCATTTGATGCAGTACAGCTATTGAGATGCTTTTTCTTTTTTTTAGATTGGAAAACATAGTTTATTTAGAAAGTAAATTGGAGAGAGAGAGAGGAAAAAAGAGTGAAGATTCATCTCCCCAAGGTAGAGGAGGGGGCCTAAGCCAGGAAACATGGCGGCCATAGCTCAAAGAGCCACGTGGACCAGAGTTTAGCAAAGCAATGGCTGGGATGCTCAAAAACAGTTTCTGAACGTGCCAATGTTGATGCCTTTTAGTGCTTAAGCTGTTTTTAATTTCACCTCTTCAACATTGGCAAAATGTTTCCCTTGGAGGACTTTTTTTTTAATCTGGGGAAACAAACAAAAAAAGATGTTTGGGGTGAGATTGGATGACTAGAGAGGGTGGGGCATGGGGTCATGCTGTTTGTGGTCAAAAACTGCTGAACACTCAGTGTAGTGCGGGCAGGTGCACTTGTAAATCACCCATCATGAAATGGGCAAACAGGTTGAAAGAATCTCCAAAGGAAAAAAAATTCATTGAAGCTAAACACAGCCTTTCACAACACGAGCTGGTACACGAATGACGATGGGTTCCTAGAACACTTACCTAGCAGGGGAAGCCTGTACTACAAGAGGCCTGTCCTTCAAAAGATAATTCGGGTTTTTGGGGGTCCCCCCTCATCCACACACAGAGCTATCTCTTTTCTCTGTTATTTTTAGTTCCAGCATATCCCCACTCTGACACCTGGCAAACCCTCCACCCTTTTCCACGAACATCTTTTCAGGGCAGTCAGGAGCACTGGGACCCAAGTCCTAAGCATGTGACGCTGACACACTGATCTTACAGCAGGCCTTAGAGCACAGGCTGACTCACTGTCACACATTCCAACTGCAGACTCATGCTGGGAGCGCCCTTTGAAGTGCTAGGATTCTGCTGGGTGTTTTTGAACAGCTCATACTATGCAGTGAAAAAGTAAATGAGCACTCCAACATTTCAGGAAAACCAAGAAAAAAATAAATCTGTGTGACGGGGTGGAGGAAACCTGGGAGAGTGCCGCTGTTTCTGTGCTAAGTCTCTGCGTCAGATCCCTTGGTGAGATACAGGATCTCTGGATCAGGGCACATGACAGGTATCCACAGGCATGTGGTGAGTGGGACCAAAGGTCAGTTCCCACTGTGCACCGGGGTTGTTCTATCTATCAGTTGAGGTTCTTTGGGTGCACGCAACAGAGAAAACTCTGGCTAATGTCAACCAAAAGGAGTCTAAAAGAAGGATACAGGGACCACCAGATGGAGGGAAGGCTGAAGAACCAGGCTCAGAAACAGGTTAGGGGCAAACAAATTCCAGAGATTAGAAAGCGGGAACCACCACAATGGTTGCAAAACTCTGGTCAAGATGTGCCAGGTGGATGGGCTAAAATTCCTAATGTTTCCATTCTCTCTGTCCCTCTGTTCAAAATCCACTTTCCATTGAGGAAGCATCTGATTGGCCTAACTTGGGTCAAAAACCTCTTGATTATCAAGGATATTCCCAGACTCTGTCCTTCAGGGAAAAGTTCATCCCCTGCCCCAAAAATTCAAGTGTTGCCAGGAATGGAAATGAGTGCTAGGCATTTGGACAGCGCAGACATCCACATTCCCAGCCCTTCCGTGGATATTTGAGAAAGCATAAACCTTTCAATGTGAGAAGGCTGACTGAATTTTTTTAAAAGGAATCTATAAAATCTTATTTCCCCTCCAGCTGTACTTTCAGTGCCCTGGCTTGGTCTAAATAGAAGGCTATCCTTCAGCACAAGGCCAGGCAGGTGTCACATGATTGTCTGCATCAAACGATATTTCTTTGGAAGGAACTCTTAAATTTACTGTCACATAAATGTTTCCTGGTAGCCCAGGTTACCCTTTGTAAAACTTTGTCTACCTCTATGACTTGAAGTTAATTTTCCTTAAGTCTTTAAAAGTCCTGTCTTGTTACTGATTTAGATTCTTACAGATTTTTTTTTTTTAGCATTTCCTTACTCTTTTAAATAGTTCCCCTGCCCCTTTGCTACTTTTCCTGTTGGTTTTCTTTCCTTAAAAATCGAGGCCTTAATTATGGACTTCACAGCAACTTGGATGGATTTAGAGTCTATCATACTCAGTGATCTATCACAGAAACAAAAAACTGTGTACCACATGTTCTCACTCATAAGTAGACCCTGAACATTTACCACAATACTATAAGAAAGGGATTAGCAGTAGCGGGACACTACCAGGAGAGGGGAAAATGTCAATAGAGGGAAATGTCTGGTGAGTAAAAAAGACATTTTATTTTATTTTTAAAATATATTTATTTATTTTTGAGTTGGAGTCTCACTCTGTTGCCCAGGCTGAAGTGCAGTGGCATGCTCACAGCCACCGCAGCCTCAAGCTGCTGTGTTCAGGCGATCTTTCTGCCTCAGCCTTCCAAGTAGCTGGAACTATAGTCACACGATACAACGACCAGCTAATAACATCAGTAAGAATACCTGATCTCAAACCAGGCGAAGTGGGGACCAAAGAAAGGCCCAAAGTTTACCTGTACAATGACCACTTATGTACCTAACCCTGGATTGTACACCGCATCTTTAAAATAAAAAATAAAAAACGAAGAAAAGAAAATGTATGCAAAGAAAAAAAATAGAGACCTTTGGGGCTGGGCATGATGGCTTATTCCTATAATCCCAGCACTTTGGGAGGCTGAGGCATGAGGATTGCTTGAGCCCGGGAGTTTGAGACCAGCCTGAGCAACATAGCTGGTTAGTCACAAAACCAGGCTGAAGTCTTAATTTCTATGCATTTGCCAACGAAAGTCAGAGCGCCCACACTGGGGCCAGTAACACACTCAGGACTTGCTAAGAGGGCACCCTCCCTTGCTAAGAGAAGGCTCTCCCTTGGACTCCACACATTAAATGGTCTGACTCTGGCTCCTTCCTGTCCCATGGGCCAAAGAGATGTGACCACTCTGAACCCAAGCTCCTCTTTCTAGACCACACTTCAGTCCCAGGACCCCAGAGTCCTGTCAGATGTCACCAAGCTCATGTAAGTCTGTCCTGCAATCACCCTTTGAGGTGCACAATGTAAGCCAAAGGGGCCACCAAAGGGAGGCTGTGTGAGGTATAGGCGGCAGGCAGAGCCTGACTGATGTCCACACTATGCGAGGATCCCTGGGCATGCAAGAAGGAACTGGGGGTACGGAGGGCAGAGCTGGGGCCAGTAGCCAGCTCCCCACAGTGGCCACCTTTCTGTAAGCAACTCCGAGGTGTCCCAGAACTCTGAATTCACACCTGTCTTCCAGGTCTTCAGGAGGACATGGTTTTCTTCATTGCAGGCAGACAGAACCTATTTTGTTTAACAGTTAGCGACCTTGACTCATCCCTTTAAGAATTTAGACATAAGATACATGGCCCTCCAATTGTCCTCTTGTCCCAGACCCTGCAAATGGCAGGGGTGGGCCTGCAGGATGCCAACGTGTTTTGTTTGGCTAGCACAGTGGTGTTTTTTTTAACATCTTGAATTAGTTTCTGACATCAACAATTGGGAGATTTCATATAAGAATAGAGATTTCTGGTTTCTCTTAAGCACATGTGTGCGCACACACACATATACACACACACAATCTTGTCATTCAGGGCCTGCCTACCTGGATGGCAAGGGACCCTGGTTGAGCAGACACAGCATGCTCTAGATGGGGCTGGGCCAGTGTTTTCTAATTGGCCACAGTTCCCACCTGTTTCTCTTTGCTTATTGTGGTGACCTCTGACCTCTCTGGTCCCCTGGGGCATTTGAGTTTGTTGCCCCTATTGAAGTCCTTCTTTAATATGCCTTTTCTGTATAAAGCCGCCATGCAGTCACATTTAAAAACAACACATTGTTTTTGCCTCTTCTTTCCCACTTCCCTCAAAGAAAGTTTTTTTTTTCCATTAGCTATGTGTACCTTTTTAAATTTTAGCATGGATAAATGCCTCTGATCTTGGCATCTTATTTCTTAACTTTAGAATCTTGGGGAATCATTAAAACCACAGCTGGAAACTTCAAGAGAGAAGTCTCTCTCTGCAGGGACCCCATGTCTCTGTGCCATGTGAACTGGAAGCCCAGTGGATTTTCTGGGTTTTCCCACTTTGACCCCAGGGAGTGGGGGGAGATTTTAGACGACCACCAACAAAGAGCTTTTGTTCAGGTTTGCGGCAGGGTAGACGAGTTAGTCCCAGCGCATGGCCCTCACTCCTTTCAGGTTCCTCTTCCCCTCCTGCCCCAGAAGAGCCTGGGCCCTTCCTCCTGGGGCCACAGCCCTCCTCGCCTACCCACACCCCTCCGCCTGCCTCTCAGTCTGGAAAACAGCTTTGCAAGTTAACCTCCAGGGGCATTCAGTGAGTTTCCAGCGGGGTCCCCAGTCCCACAGGCTGCCAAAATAGGCTCTTTACACTCCATAGATGGGAGAGAAAAATCTGCTTGTTCTGTTGCAACTGTCAAGCAAAGGACGTGCTGAGCTCAGAGAGAAATAGCAGCAGGGTCAGGGCAGGGCAGGGCCCCGGCATTTCATTAGCTCGGCCCAGCTCAGGGTGATTAAATGCACACAGCAGCCCATGAATGGGGCCATGGAGGGTAGCTCACAGAGCAGCACAGAAAAATCTTTCTTTGGCCGCTGTCAGATGGCTGAATGGGACTTAATTATCGGGATAATGAGAACTGATTTTCATTGTTTTAATTTTGGGGAAGGGGTGAGAAAGGAGGGACTTTTTTCCTCATCTGGGTGAAAGGATGCTAAGCTGTGGCCTCTG